>NC_063067.1:16853203-17098203 GCF_018812025.1 Megalobrama amblycephala
TCAGCAATACAGAGCTTTTTCTCGATGACGCCGAGCACAGAATCATCAACAAAAGCATTATCAAATACACAAAGCATAACACTTCTCCATAATGCAATATCAACATTCGACTATAACATTAAATGGCTTTTGAAAATGTTTCAGCTTGTGAGATTGTTTCAAACGATTTTCTCTTCTCAATAGTGCATGTGTGGGTGCGTGTTGTATACGTCTCGCCGTGTTGAATAGCAGACGGGCTGTGATTCATCAGTCCCACAGCACTATATAAATCAGACTCTATCTATAGAGTGAGAACAGGACTTTGGGTCTTCTCTCATTCTTAATAAGCTTCAGGCACCATGGCTGCTGATTTCTTGTTGGCCGGTATAAAGAATGGCTGACGTGACCGTCTTGTAGGCTTAGCGCAGTTGATTGTTTTAGTAAATGTAAAAAGGCATATTTGACAATCACAGCCCATCAAAACATCAGGCTTATGCATAAGGCCTTGCAGCATAAATGCAATAGATCTGCTGTTATGTATTATGTTTCTATATTAATCAAACTCTCTTTAATATTAAGCAAATTCCTACAGAATGAAATTAGTATTAATGTAATACACCAATCAGGCTTAACATTATGACCACCTTCCTAATATTGTGTTGGTCCCCCTTTTGCTGCCAAAACAGCCCTGACCCATTGAGGCATGGACTCCTGAAGGTGTTCTGTGGTATCTGGCACCAAGATGTTAGTAGCAGATACTTTAAGTAAGTTGCGAGGTGGAGCCTCCATGGATTGGACTTGTTTGTTCAGCACATCCCACAGATGCTCGATTGGATTGAGATCTGGGGAATTTGGAGGTCAAGTCAACACCTCAAACTCGTTGTTGTGCTCCTCAAACCATTCCTGAACCATTTTTGCTTTGTGCCAGGGCACATTATTCTGCTGAAAGAGGCCACAGCCACCAGGGAATACCATTTCCATGAAAGGCTGTACATGGTCTGCAACAATGCTTAGGTAGGTGGTACGTGTCAAAGTAACTCCACATGGATGGCAGGACCCAAGGTTTCCCAGCAGAACATTGCCCAAAGCATCACACCGCCTCCGCCGGCTTGCCTTCTTCCCATAGTGCATCCTGGTGCCACGTGTTCCCCAGGTAAGTGACGCACACGCACCCAGCCATCCACGTGATGTAAAAGAAGCGTGACTCATCAGACCAGGTCACCATCTTCCATTGCTCCATAGTTAATTTCTGATGCTCACGTGCACTGTTGGCGCTTTTGGGGTGGACAGGGGTCAGCATGGGCACCCTGACTAGTCTGCAGCTATGCAGCCCCATATGCAACAAACTGCAATGCACTGTGTATTCTGACACCTTTCTATCAGAACCAGCATTAACTTCTTGAGCAATTTGATCTATAGTAGCTCTTCTGTTGGATCGGACCACACGGACCAGCCTTTGCTCTCCACGTGCATCAATGAGCCTTGGCCACCCATGACCCTGTCGCCGGTTCACCACTGTTCCTTCCTTGGACCACTTTTGATACTGACCACTGCAGTCCGGGAACACCCAACAAGAGCCGCAGTTTTGGAGATGCTCTGACCCAGTCGTCTAGCCATCACAATTCGGCGCTTGTCAAACTCGCTCTAAACCTTACGCTTGCCCATTTTTCCAATATCAACTTTGAGGACAAAATGTTCACTTGTTGCCTAATAAGTCCCACCCACTAATAGGTGCTGTGATGAAGAGATAATCAATGTTATTCACTTCACCTGTCAGTGGTCATAATGTTATGCCTGATTGGTGTATGTCTAATGTTATTTAGTGAAGATTATGACATTAATGCGGTTTTATGTTATATTTAATTTAATGTTTTTTGCTGTAGAATTTTAATACTTTTTATTGAATTATTTTCATGAATAATTTTATATATTTTAATTACTTTATGTAATATTTGTCCTATTGTTTTTATTAGTTTTATTACTTATAATTGTTCTTTTTTTCTTTATTTTGTTACTGATAACATTTTATAAAAAAATAATAATAGTTTTAATTGATTGTTTAAGAAAGAAATATTTTTACATTAATATAATTTTTTTAAATATTTATTTAAAAAAAATATTTCATTAATGTAAATATAATTATGAAAAAAAAAATGTTGTATTGGCTTCTAATATTTTTTAGGATTGTGACAACCCTATTGGCCAGCATGTATTACTGACCCAGACACCCATCAGCCAGTCATTTAGTTAGGGGTCAAAGGATAAAGTTACAAAGCAAGTAAATAGACCTGCTTGGTGGTTATGTCAGGAGAGAGAGAGAGAGAGAGAGAGAGAGAGAGAGAAGTGTGGCTGTGAGGAGTGAAGGAGAGACAGCAACAGCATGAATCATGACTTCAATAAAGAGCCCAGCACAGATCAATACAGCCCACAGCGGAGCGAGGACACACTCCGGCCCACACAGTGTGTGTGAGTGTGTGTGCACAAGACATCAGTGTGTTTCTTGTATGTTAGATGCTTGTGTGTATTAGTTCTGTGCAGGTTTGCCCTTGCCTGTGTGGATGTCATGTCTATAAATGTTTGATGGAAGGTGGCTCTTTTTAGTCCAGAGCAGGTACAAGCTTACTCATCTATAGCACACTATTTAAAAACAGTCCAAGCTATAGACATATCTACTTTTATATCTGCTTCCAGGATTCCTATATGCAGTATGGAAATGATTTTGTGGCACCAAAAATAGTATTTGGATAATTAAGCCACACTTATAAGTGCATGAATCTGCTGAGAGTAAAAGCACATGTTTCAAGGAAAACATTTTTCCAAAAAAAGTGTGATGCATAATCTGATAAAATTGACTTTGGTCTTTGGATTTGGCCCCTTTAAACCTCTCAATTAATATGGCAAACACATAATACAGAAGATCTATTCAATGCATTATGCCATGGACGAATACAAAATCTCTCTCCACTTTTCAGGTCAATTATCATGCATTAGGATTGTACTTGGTTCGATTTTGTTTGGCTGGATTCCACAGCATTGAAACCTCTATAGCTGTTTTTTTCCCCCTTTTCTCTCTTTGCTCTGCGACCTCATCAGCCTTGTACTGCAGCCAGAGGCTGGCGGGCGTGAAGGGCTCACTGGTCCATAGCCGTCGGGGAGAATGGGCCGTCTCCGAGGGGAGAGCAGGGACACAACACTGGTCAATTCCCATTAACACAGAGAGAACCACTAGGGAATGGAGTCCCGGAGACCATTGCGACTGTGATCTGTAGGAGTCATGACAGCGCTCAGAGCCCATGCTGCTCTGGACACTGCTGCCTTTAAAAGACACGTGCTATGCAGTTTAATGACTCCAAAGTCTCTTCTCTGTGAGAGGGAGTGACGGAGAAGAAAAAAGAGACAGGGAAAAGAGAAGAAAGGCAAATTATTCCTCTTTTTTCTTTTATAATTTGGTCGATAAAGGTGAAGGACGTGTCATGGTGGTTTTCTTTTGTGTGTGTGTGTGTGTGTGTGTGCATGGTGACTGAGCAGACAGTAAGAGTGAAATCATGAGATAAAGCTCTATGGCTTTCTGTGTTTAATGGAGCTTAATCCCAAGATTTCACATCCACAGGGTTGAGATAATTCAACCCTGTTCATCTCACAGATCCTTCTACCATACAACACACACACATAGACTGACAGGATCATGTGATTTGCTTCTCTCACACACATATCAAGAGTCTAAGAGGTCATTCACACAGGACACATTATTGTGTTCAAAATAACTAGACATGGCACAATAAAATGGAATAAAACAAGCGTGTCTCGAGACATGGAACTGTTTTAACTTGACAGTTTTCATTTTACCTGTCTCACTCACATTAAAAGCAGCGTTTCTCTGCATTCCCATTTCCGCCATATTGAGCACTGAGATACTGAGATGCAGAACTATAGTCTCCATATTACGCATTAGCATTTCTCCCATTAATTTATGCTGCTGTACATGTGAGTACTCCATCTCCTCCCCTTGTAGTCTCTGTCCACAATCCTTTTCCCTTTCAGTCACCTTCTTTAAATGTTTGTTGGTGTAGTGTGAGCATGATAATTGTGTTTCCCAATATTTGAAGTCCAGCAGATAACTTTAGGATACTTCTAACCAAGTATATTTGTTAAAATGTGTTCAGCTAAGTGTGTTTCCTGGGTTAAATGTAATTCCCTGAAGTCTTTCTTTCCAATATATATTTTTTATGTCTGTGTTGTGCCCGCAGATTCAATGCAGTTTGACAATTAGATCTAGGTCTGTTTTTTTTTTTTTTTTTTTTTTTGTGCAGCAGGGTTTTTTCCTCCAATTAAGGTAGAATACACATCATTTAAGAGAAGTATTTGGAAGTGATGATGTTTCCTAAATGCATTACATTTATGAAATAATATATTTTTAGGAGAGATATTATAGTTAAAAGGAATATTTGTCAAAATAAACAGTTTTTTTGCTTGTTTGTTTGTTTGATATTTGCTTGAGAAACCTTGCAGTATACTTTTAGTTTAAATTGGTTTAAAAGATGTAAATTTGAAGATTATAGTCTACAGAATGTGCGGATGGATGGATGGATGGATGGATGGATGGATGGATAGATAGATAGATAGATAGATAGATAGATAGATAGATAGATAGATAGATAGATAGATAGATAGATAGATAGATAGATAGATAGATAGATGGATGGGTTAGGGATTTGGGGGGGGGGTTTCCCTAGGAGCACATTTGTTTGATTTACAGACACAGATCACCCAAGACAGTCGCAAACTGGTTTTCTCTCTGTTTTGATTGCACTTTTGTGAGTGGATGTGCTGCTGATTGGCACCAGCCCAGGAGAGAAGACTATCAACAGTCCAAGCCTATGGGGGCATTGCCCAGGTGAGTTGAGCATGCTGGGATACTGACCAACACTAATGTGTCTCCTCTGACTGCCCTGGGCTAACATACACACAGTAATTGTCTGGGGAGTTAGACAGGCCCAGCACAGCACTAAACTTAGACAAACACTTCGGTCCTAGAGAGACAGTCGGTGAAAGAAAAGAGGGTTATGTATTGTTTAGAGGTGACTTCAGCAAGTGCAGTTCCTCTGCATATCCGTGTGCTTGTTTGACAGATACGGTGCCACATTATGCCCAATGGCAGAACCTTCACTGTCGCTGTTATACTGTACACACACTGATGCCCAGCAGTGGGTTCATCGTTTCTGTTTTCCTCTGCCAAAGCTTCTCTCTCCTCCTCCACTCTTCTCTGTGTAATTAGTCCGATAATGGTGTTGTAAATGATTTCATCACCTGCTTCACTCGAGAGCTGCTGATATTCAACAGCTGGGGTTTACACCATGTGTCATTGAGAGCAATAGAAAAGGTTGTAGGTAGGAAGATATTGAGGGAATGAAGGAGTGTAGGTGTGTAATGCCTCCTTTAACATCAAATCAAAATCAACACTTTTTACTTTCTTAACACACCCTCATGATCTTATTGTGAATGATTCATCAGTGCATGTTATTCAAATGATGCTTTAATTGAAATCAAATTACTTTTCTTTTCTACTGACATCCATTCAGTCGTGCAGGTTATTGCACAATGTTAACCAATAGCCAAATGGATTTTATGCATTGATTTAGTAAACTCGCATTCGATCTGACTCCATTACGTTGTGTACAGTAACGCCCACATTTCGCCAGTCAATTCTCAATTCCTTCCTATATTTTTGTATTCGAATATACAATTTTAAGTAAATTGAGTTTCAATGTCATAATTATGGAGTTCAGATTTTTCAGTTTGGGAGTATGCCAATTGAAGAATACCAAAGACAAATGGCACTTTTGTCACTCTACGGCAAATCACGTGGCAGCATGAAAACGACAAAATACATTGATATAGCATCAATTAGAACACGTGTGCACCTTTTTTTCTTCGTTTTATTGCATTGGTGCTAAAAATCTTTGTCTGGAAGAGAGTCCACTCATAATTATCATCACACCGTGATTAAGATTTGTGAACTTCCCAAGAGGGTTTGAAGGCAACATAAAAGTGAAGGAAGATACTCGGAAACTCACTCTTCATCTAAAATGGTGTTTTATGCAAAAGCTTCCCTGTGGTCAGCCAGACAGTGTCGCCAATGAGAGGCAGGTAATGAGAGAAGAAGATGGATAGCTAGAAGGAGCATTTGAGTGGTGCAGGGGGAGAGAGAGGCCTCTCAGGGCTAACGACATTAAGCGCCGCTGATGAATCGACACCCATTGAGTGGTATTGACTTCACCTGTGTGCCTCTGCCAATAGCACAACACCGAGTCCCCAGTCACAGGCTCAGCTTTTTTCAATTAAAAGAAATAATTTGATTTCCACTGCCTTGGCCTCTGACTGAGTGGGGCAAGTGATGGCGTGATTGATGTGCTGGTGTACGATTCAGGATGTCACCCCACAACCTCAACCTGGAGCCCTGATAATCTCATGCCGCATAGAGATGGCCTAGTGTGGGCCGGAGGTGGGTTTACCTCTCAGCTGTTCATCATTGATATTTACAGACCCATCCACCTTTCAGTGTCACTATAATCACCAATATGAGCCATAAAACGACTGCTGTGACCTTACCCATCTTCCAGATCTTTGCAAATACACTCCATTTACATCAGCTAACCTTTAATCTACTGCAACAAAAGTGGATGTGTTTGCATGTGATGAAAAGATGAGGAGAAGCCCAAGGAAGCGGCAGTCGTGTTTCAGCGTGAGGGCTTTGAAGGGGACCGCGTTTCTGAAAAGAGATGTAAAATCGATCCTGATGATCACTTGTGACATTCATGTGCATCTCATTTGCCTCCCTATAGTGCATTAGATGGTGAGATTTGCTCCATCTCTAATCCGGTGATGTTTTTTAAAGGGTGAACATGTTTGATCTGCTGATCAGCCTGCAGAAACGACCCTCTATAGATCTCATGTAAATGTATGGTCATGATGGCATTGATTTTGCTATATGTTTCAAGGCTGTATGTTCAGAGGCAGTGGCTTTCTTAGTATGTGTAATGCTGGATGATCAGCTAATGCAGTGTTTCTAATGAATCGAGGCACCCAACACACAGTATCTCATTTTGTCAAGGTCACCTCGGCCATTAGATTAGCATATTCAATGGCTTTAAATATTTAACATTGTGCCTCTGATGCATTTTTTTTTTTTTTTACTAAGAGCCCATTTATAACCCCAAATTGACCACCGATAACTATAACTTTCTAAATCCTGCAATGAAGTTTATTGCGTTTTTTAAAGAATATATTAAGCAGCACAACCCTTTTCAGCATTGATAATAATAAGAAATGTTTCTTGAGCACCAAATCAGCATATTAGAATGATTTCTGAAGGATCATGTGACACTGAAGACCGGAGTAATGATGCTGAAAATTCAGCTTTGCATCACAGGAATAAATTTTAAATATGTTGAAAAAGAAAACAGTTATTGTAATAATATTTTACAGTATTACTGCTTTTACTGTATTTTTGATCAAAATTCTTACTGACACCCACATTTTGAATGGTAGTATGTATTGTAACTTGAGTATATATATATATATTTTTGTATTTATCACCCTGGTAGGCTGGTTAGAGCCAGTAATGCAGCAGAAAACAATGTTTTTAGTGTATTGACATTGCTGATTTAGCTTTAAATGGCTTTCCATGGTTTCACAATTACATTTTTGTTGAGGTGACGGAGTGAGTTGACCAGAACTTGAACAGTTAATCATTTTAGTACAGCTTATGTAATCATGAGTTCTTTTGCACAAGCAATTTGTTTGCTTTCTTTAAATAGTTTGTTTATTTACAAGACAACAGTGTTTATTTGGATGGCAGGTGGAGGGCTTGTTTGTTTCAGTGGGTCTGTCACACAGTGTAGGAATTACAGCATGGAGTGATGGACACCGAGCCGAGGGCTTCTGTTTGTCTTCGGTTGCACAAGGTCAGAATGTACCTTGTCCGAATGTGCAGTGAAGCAGCGCCGCTACAAACATGTGCACGCAAACATAGATTCATGAACTCTCTCTTTTCTTCTCTCACTTCTGCTTCCTCTCGCTCGCACACATAAATTCATGCGCTGTCCGTGGGGACCAGGCCAAAATGTCAACCTGAGCACATGGCTGCTTTCTGCTGCTGGAAGCTCTATGCTTAATTCACAGCAGCACCTGCTGGTGGAAACAGGCACAGAAAATACCCTGATAAGAGAGAGAGGGAGGAGGTGGAGAGATTAAGAGTGAAAATACACAGGTATGGCTTGTATAGCTCTCTGCATGTCTTTCTTTACAGCAAACAACTTGACTCATATTAGACCGGCATAATCTAACTTTGAATCCCAGAACTCTCTGTTGTGCTGAAGTTCAGACAGACCTCCCAAAGCCAAGGAGTGTAATGAAGTCTATTCCCAAATTGAGTTCATGCTGAATCAAATGTGGTATTGAATCATCTAGACTTTACTGGCATGTACTGTAGGAAGTTTAAAAGTTCTAAAAGATGTGGAATTGTGAAGGGAATTGAATGTAAATTGTCACAGAAAGTCATTTTATAACAGATGGCAGGAAGCCGGTTGAGCATCCCATAGAGATGGGAGTCATAGTGAACTTTGGTATATAGTAGTATATTCGCACAGATTATACTTTTAACAGGAAAATCCATTTCAGAACAGATTGCAGGGATGCAGAGGATATCAGTACCATATCAGTTATTGGCCGACGTTAGAGATGTTTTAATTTATTATCATCAGTCATTTATTTTGCTGTCATCTTACGCTCACTTAAAATTAAAGGGTTAGTTCACCCAAAAATTAAAATTATGTCATTAATGACTCACCCTCATGGCGTTCCAAACCTGTAAGACCTCCGTTCATCTTCAGAAAACACAGTTTAAGATATTTTAGATTTAGTCCGAGAGCTTTCTGTCCCTCCATTGAAAATGTACGGTAGACTGTCCATGTCCAGAAAGGTAATAAAAACTAGGGTTGTTCCGATTCCGATACTAGTATCGGAAATACCACCGATACCAGAAAAAATGATAGCATCAGTATCGGCGAGTAATTAAACTCATGTAACGATCCGATACCATTTTCTTAAACGATATCTAGTTGTGCTTAACGCAGCAAATTAGAAATCAATTCTTCTCAGAATGCAAACACAGGAAGTTGTGCTGTGTTGCCATAAGCAACCACTGTTTAGAGCAGCGAAGAAGTGAAAAACAGGGTTATTTATTAGAAATAAAACTAAATAAGATGCTAAACTAATTAATTTAAAGTGAATCTGAAGCATACCTTTCTCATTCGGCACTGTTTCCATTTTCGAGAGGAATGCTAAACTATTAGGCTATTTATTATGTAAGCTTTGTACTTCACTCGCATTATCGACATCATTCTTCACATAACAGCACAGTCAGGCGGTGGTCACGGGACGGCAGATTGTATTACAGAATTGAATTGAGCAGTGTAAAGTTTTATATGTTTGGTTGATTGTATTTTATTTTAATATTTAACAGCTGCGATATCAAGTAAGCAATGCAAGAATTTGTGTCGTCGTGACCACTGGAACGTTTTTACCTAAACTGTACTTTGTAATTTATGGTTTATGGTCGTAATTTAAAAGCCAGACATAATTCATACATTTACAAAAGACATTTGAATAACGAAAACAAGCAGAATGTCTGTTTCCTTTCCTAGATCACTGGAGTGCGCCACAATGAACCACTTTCGTTTTGTTAATATGTAAACCTAATTATATGGTGAAATATTTCGCGTAGCCTATAGGCCTAAATATTCCTTTTGTTTGTATATGTGTTATGTTAGCCTATCGTTTTATTCTGAACTGCTGCATGTGCGTGATGTGGCGTTGTGTGTTCTACATATCCTGTCATTTTCGCTGGTTTCAAAATGCACAAGCTGCATATTAGCCTGCTACTTGACATTCATTTTCACTTAAATGTAGGTCTAATGGTGACATATATCATCGGAAAAACTAATGCCAGGGCATTGCCATTGTAACTTACCTAACCTATGATGACATGACAGCTGAGCCTGAGCGCGTCAGCGCGGGCATATCTCACTTTAGAGCATCAGCGCGGGCATTTCACTCACGTTGGATGCGTCAGCGTCACATTTGCATAGGCTGTACTATTTGAATTCGTGATTGGTTGACTGCCAAAAGCAAAATATTAAATAGAACGAAAAAATAACGTTATTAACCGGTTAATGGCCATTTCAAATGAGTGTTTCTGTTCAAAACGATTAAATCTGATTCAGTTTCCGTTTCTGGTTACGTTCCGGTCAAAATTTCGTTCGTTTCCAGTTTTCGTTTTCGTTCCTTGAACCGGTTCAGAGCCCTGCACCCTTGTATCGGATCAGTACTCGGTATCGGCCGATACCCTGAGCTCAGGTATCGGAATCGGTATCGGGAATGGAAAAGGGGTATCGGAACATCTCTAATAAAAACATCATCAAAGTAGTCCATGTGACATCAGTGGGTTAGTTAGAATTTGCTGAAGCATCGAAAATACATTTTGGTCCAAAAATAACAAAAACTACGACTTTATTCAGCATTGTCTTCTCTTCCGGAATCCTTTCCATTGAATTGATTCCATTGAATCCTTTCATCTGTCGGCGATGGTAATGCACTTTTACGTCGCCGTGGTTGTTTTTGGCGATTAGGACATCTGCGACATTTTGAAGCATCGAAAATACATTTTGGTCCAAAAATAACAAAAACTACGACTTTATTCAGCATATTCAGTATTCTCTATTCAGCATATTCAGTATTCAGTATTGTCTTCCAGGTCTGTTGTCAATTCGTGTTCACGGCTCCGCTTCTTCTTCTTTCCTGTTTTACGGCGGTTGGCATCCAGCTTATTGGTGCATTACCGCCCCCTTCTGCTCCGGAGTGTGGTTCACGACTCCGCAGTGACGCTGCTGATGTAAGACGCTGCTGATGTGTTATCTGGTGCGCCCGAGCTTCGTTTACAGTCTGAGGGAGATGCACGCTGTATTCAAGCTATTCTACATTGTTTGTATTTTGGTATTGCTATATTTTTTAAAATGGTGCGTAAGTGTGCATGTCACAGATGTCCTAATCGCCAAAAACAACCACGGCGATGTAAAAGTGCATTACCAGCGCCGACAGATGAAAGGATTCAATGGAATCAATTCAATGGAATCAATTCAATGGAAAGGATTCTGGAAGAGAATACAATGCTGAATAAAGTTGTAGTTTTTGTTATTTTTGGACCAAAATGTATTTCAGATGCTTCAACAAATTCTAACTAACCCACTGATGTCACATGGACTACTTTGATGATGTATTTATTACCTTTCTGGACATGGACAGTATACCGTACATACATTTTCAATGGAGGGACAGAAAGCTCTCGGACTAAATCTAAAATATCTTAAACTGTGTTCCAAAGATGAACGGAGGTCTTACGGGTTTGGAACGACATGAGGGTGAGTCATTAATGACATAATTTTCATTTTTGGGTGAACTAACCCTTTAATCTTTAAAAACACAAATAATTTAATAATAATGTTGAAGGGATAGTTCACCCAAAAATGAAAATGTTGTCATCATTTACTCACCCTCAAGTTGTTCCAAACCTGTATGAATTTCTTTCTTCTGTTGAACACAAAAGAAGATATTTTGAAGACAGTTGGTAACAAGACAGTTGACCTGTTGACAGTCGACAGTTGACAGTTGACCTACCGTCTTCAAAGAATCTTCTTTTGTGTTCAACAGAAGAAAGAAACTCATACAGGTTTAGAACAACTTGAGGGTGAGTAAATTATAACAACATTTTTGTGTGAACTATCCCTTTAACATGTAATCTCGAAATTCACTTGTAGCATTTAAAATGGCTGATTTTAGCTTTTAGAGTTTTATTTGTACATTTTTTTTTTTTGACAAAAAAAAACACAAAAAAAAACAGAATTTTAATATCTGCCCTTTTTGGTTGTAGGATTTTAACATGAAAATAATGATCAGCTTATCATATCAGCCATAATTTTAATATTGGTGCTTTCCTAAAAGGCTGAATAAAAACACAATTAAAGGCCTGTACACACCGGGACGAATATCGTGCGTGATTATCTCTGACGTTTAACGCCTCGTGACTAAACAAAGGGCGCCAATGTGAGTAAGCACACCGACGGGAAAAATGCGAGGCGTAAAAGCGGCATTTTTTAAAAAACGCCTCGGGTTCGTTTTTTTTGGTTTGACGTGCCACATTGGTTTGACGTGCCACATCAAAACATGACTTGGTGGCGCTCAAGCACAAAACGGTCTTGCCGAGCACACATTGATACCAAGACGATGAAGAGAAAGTAAGTAGACGAGGAAAACGCCTACAAACTATCCCTGCGTCTCAATCAGCTCCCTAGCTTCCTAGGTCGCGTGTATCAGTATACCATGTAAATGAATGTGGCCGACTCCCTGATCAGTGCCCTGACTAGTGAACTAGGGAGCTGACTGAGATGCACGCTATGGGTGCTCTGCCAGTTCTTGGCCACACCAATAGATGTGTATTATTTCTGTATTTTTACTGTTTTTTTTTTTTTTTCTTTTACAGTCAAGAAATATAGTTGAGAATGTCTATTTCATAAATATGTTTATTTGCACTACCGTTCACTTGCACTACTGTCATTGCACTACCGTTTCTGACTATATATATATATATATAAAATGCCATTTTATATCTGCATTTTTTTTATCTTCTTTAACTTTATTAATATCATAAATATGTTTATTTGCACTACCGTTAAGCACAAGCGGCACATACTGTACTGTCAGGGAGTGAATTTGCACGTCCACTCTGTGCATTGCCAATGAAAATCGCTTGGGTGTGAACACAAAAAACGTCTCGAAAAACGCTGGCGAAAAACGCTGCCGATAAACGCGTGCGATATTCGTCCCGATGTGTACAGGCCTTAAGACTCATTTTAACAGACTAGTTAAAAAAATAGACTAGCAAGTAGATGATAACTTGGTGAAGATCTGGAGACCAGCTGGGAATCACGCAACTGAGAACAATAGCTTGCATATCTCTATTGCCATATTTATGCAGGACAAAATTTTTTATTATCTGTATGTGAAAACTCTGAAAGAGCTGAGACCATATCTGGACTCTTATTACAGTTTACTTATAACATGCTATGTGTATGTACTATAAAACAGTCTAGTTTAACTGTTTTCATATCTATGTACTATTAAATATAAAAGCAAGCAGATTGGGGACAGAGGAATTTTTCCTCCTGTTGTCATCATGCAAGTCAGAGACACAGAGAGAGAATTAAAAAAAGGACGTCAACAGACTTGGACTGTGATCAGTCATCTTACAGTGAGAGGCGAGGGGTAATTATCGGTGGAATACAGGAAACCATCCTGTCAGCAGATTCACACACACATACACACACACACACAAACTAAAAGTGATCGACACAACAATTGTTTTTCAACAACAAGTGGCCTTTGTCCGGCAGGCCCCACCTGCTGAGCGACCATCGCGCTCTCGGCTTGGCTAATGAACGTTTGAATGTAATTAGAGAGAAGTATCTCTGAAATTAGGCCTGCCATAGCATTAATTACACAATTACTGACATCGGCGACTCAATCGGTTGGTGGAAGGGGGAGGAGGAGGGAGGCTGGATGTTTGAACTTTGGACGCAGCTTTGATTCATAGCCTAGGCTTCATGGAAATATCGCCTTTGCCAAGTTAATTTGTAAAGGCCAGCATATTTGGGAAGAGAAAATCAGGCTGACCTTTTCCTGAAACAATCCCAGCTTTTGCTCAGTCTTTGTCTTTCTCGCCATGGCGGAAGTCTTTTGTGTTGTTAATTTCTCTCTTTGCGATTTGTGCTAACCGAGGGCCGTAGCATTCGATTAATAGTCTCTAATAGAGTAAATGCACATCAGAATTGTTGTTGGCTCAAATGGATGTTTTCTGTAATTTACTGTTGATTCCTCTCAAATTAGTTCACTTTAAAGAGAAAGGAAGACCGGGTCTTGTTCAATCATTGCCGTTAGCTTTTAATCATCCTTTTTTGCATAGCAAGCCTTGCGATGTAATGAGCTTCTATCTGGACTGTTTGCAGTAGAGTCACATATCTCCACCATCATCTCTCTCTCTGTCTCTCTGTGTGTGTGGATGTGCCAGTGGCATACCCACACTCTGGAGAGCTGTCTTTGTGTTGGACTGTAGTGTCACTGCTCTGTAAAGAGGAAGACCATATCTCCGGTCACCCAGCCAGCCTGGAGCAGTCCTGTGGCAGCACCTCATCAGTAGGGATGGCAACTTTGCTTACACACCATCCCCAGACTTTTTTGGAAAGGTCAAAGGAGAGCAGGGTGCACAAGTTGAAAAAATGGAGGTGAGGCGTTCATTAAATTTGCAGTGGTGTCATATTGTGTGCAGCACCTTTACTGTTCCAATTTTGATACCACAGCAAAATAAATTTAATAGTTTTAGTTACCAATAACAACACTGATATCAAACGGCAGCAAAGTACTTACATTTTTCGCATCCCAGTTCCCAGTTTACAGTCTTAATTGCATTAATTTTGAAGAAACCGCATGACACAAGGCACTTCCACCCACGTCTCTTCAAATGTCTCAGATTAGCCAGACGTGTCCAGTCAGCTGTCTGCTTAAGGCCCGAGTTCAGGTGAGAGAATCCTCCTCACCTCTTTACAGCTCTATACCTCAGCTGCTGTATTTATTACAGCCTTTTTATGGGACCTTTAAAAATTCCCTGATGAATTTTGGAGGCTTGTGAAAACACTCTCAGCCGACTATTAATATGGTTTTGGTGGGAAACTCCCACCACTTTCTCCCCACGGGAGCGTGAGGAAGTGCTTTAAAATTTCTTCTCATTCTGCTTCTCTCTGAGACTTTTTCAAAGAGGTTTTAGATGTTCAACTCTATGGTTGTCAAACCCATTTGGCCTACATGCCAGAAACATACTACTACATGGATCTTCTCATAAATTAGACATGATTCTTGGAAAGTTTTAACTGTTTTTTGGTTTATGTGATATTACATAAAAATGTTCACATTCATACAGTATGATCAAAGTGTATTTTTTTTTTTTTTTTACATCCCCCAAAATAGCTGACTGCTTTCAGTTAACCCTTTCTTAGATGTATTTCAGACTTTGGATTTGAGTCTCGGCCTTGTTGAAATAGGTCATTTGTTGGCCCATTTTCCCCCTACTATTCCAGAAGTGAACAGAAGGTGAGCATCAGTTAAAGTGGTGGGAGGGGCCTAGGGAATGATTGACAGCCCCGTGGGAGCTGTCCCCAGTACAGAAGTGCTGAAGCGGGGAATTCACCCACGTGGCTCAGGACTTCACCAACACAAAGGGCCATTCCTCCCTCTCTGGTGGCTCCATTGTGAATCTCACCCTACCTAGTTCTGTCTTCATAATACAACTGGGAAGAACATATCAGCCTGGGTGTGTCTGTAACAATGGACCATAACACTGCTTCCATTCTTTGGAAATGAAAGTGTTTGCAGCTGCACTGAGGTATGCTCTTCTCATATAGTTTCAAACTTACCAGTCCTACCAGAAGTTGTGGCCTCGTACAAGCATTGCTTCATGGCATTCTTGTACTATAGCTAATTCAATAATGTGCGAGGTGTTCCGCTGGCAGATCATAAAGCATGTAGAGGGAGAATGAGATTTAGGCTGCATTAGGCTAATGTCGTTCTGCGTGGCGGAGGGCTGCACTTCGTGGCGGTCTGGGCTTTGATAAATCAGACTTCCTCTCCCGACTCACCCAAACAAGCCTCGGGAATGGCAGACAGGCAGACGCTCAGACTAATCAAGTGAATGGAAATGCATGTGTCCAGTTAGCTCTGCCTCACCTCTGTCTTTTCATGCAGGCTGGTTCTGCTCCACCAGAACTAGCTGTGTACTTAAAGAAGAGGTCTTGAACCATTTTCTGCCCTCCACGCAGTGTGGTTTATCACGCAGCATACTCATGAAATATTCACAACAGGCTCTTCACAATAAGGAACAGAATGGAGGAGCAGAGAATAAAGTCCAGACTTATTTTTCCCATGCATGACCCCAAGAACAAAAAAAGGTTCACCATTAGAGTCAGGTCTTGTAGCTGCTGAGCTTGACTCATGCCTTTGCATGTGCAGTGTGTGACCTGCTACATCATATACTGTGTGTATATATATATATATATATATATATATATATATATATATACAGGGTGCGATTTGTAGGGGGATGGGGGGGGGGGGGTTTCCCCCCTTCTGGTCTATGTATCCCTGCCTCTGCTGAATTATTTTTATAATAAAAAAATATCCCCCCCGGGTGATGCTACTCCACAAATCACGAACAGAACATATAAGATACCAAAAATAAAAATCGTTTTTTTTAAAAACATCGCCAAGTAAAATGCTGCATTTATATAGAACTGTCTCTTTACGACCACAACAAACGGGACACTTTTCAGACGCGCATTCCGACTTCACCTCAGCACCAGGTGCAAGTCAAACGAGCGTGGAAATGGTAGGCTACAGGTGACAACGAGGGAGCTTCAGTTGAACAACAGTGAACTCCGGTCAGATGAGATGTTGTCAGGCAAAACTCAGAAAAATTAACACGACTGTCCAATCAGCCATTATACTGTGCTCGTGGCACGCACTCAAGAATTGCATGTGCAAATGCGCCGGCGCGCGCTGCATAATTACTTTATTATAGCTTAAATAAAGCGCAATAGAAACTACGAGCAATGACCGTCGTTGTTCTGTTGTAAGTTAAGTCATGAAATGACCAAACATTCGATTAAAGCTGCCTCAAAACTGTGCATGCATGTATGTATTTGTTGACATGGTTTTAAAGCTATTGTTATTCAATTTGTTGGCCTTGAAATGTCTTAAAAATGCACACATGTACACCAGGGAAATCTAAATTTTCTCAGGGGAGCATGCCCCCGTACCGTACCCCCCTAGCAAACTACATTTTCTGACCTTGGTATGAAACCCTGCGTACGGCACAGCTTATATTCTACCTAATGAAATATGAGGTAACATGTATTTCTACAAATGTGCACACTTTTGGACTAAAAGTTTGTATGTGTATGCACTGTGATCAAAAATAAATGGGACCAAACGCGATTGAATGTAAAGGTTTGTGTCTCGTTATTCTATTATTAACTACCGATTGATTTTGCATTTCTATTAGAGAATTATTAGTGTCATTGTAGATAGTGGTGCAAGTATCTAAGCTATCTAATACTTCAAATCTCAAGGTTAAATCAGAAGATTTTTTGTAAAAATGTTTTTGTAACAGCTGCCAAAAATAGCATATAGCTCCACTGTGGTTTTTAACAAAAAAAAAAAAAAAAAAAAAAATCAAAACATCCCCCCCTCTGTTTTTTTCACAAATCGCACCCTGTATATATATATATATATATATATATATATGTATACGGTAGTGTATATACTCATATAAACACATCTCTTTGCTTAACCATTCCATTCCGTGCCGATCCAGCCCAGTCAGTATACGGATATGGTTTAATTTCCCATTGTGGGGCTGATAGCTGTTTGGAATGTAATACAAATCAGTCAGTCGTTGCCTTCATAAGACTATATGAGACGACCTCGTTGAGGTGGATGCTCAGATGTTTCTTTTAATTTTATTATTAATTTGTGTTTACTTCGCTGAAATAGCACACTTAGCCAGCTACAGAGAAACTGGTAGCCAGGCAACAGACAAGTGACCAACAAGTTAGCCAACCGTGCTGAGAATTCTGAGCTAAGAACAATTTGTAATTGTGCCGTACCAGGCTTAAGTGGAAATATATCTGGAACCGTTCCTTAATGTTCTTAGAACCGTTCGACCCGACGGTGGAAAGCAGCTTTTGATATTAAGACATAAATTACAGTTTAAATAAACAATATAATGACTTTGTAATGAATATATTTGTGTATATTTAAGAGTAAATCTATGGTTTTCTACGGCAAAATGCTAAGGACATTGGATATTCTTTCCTGAGGTAAATGTAAGGTCAGGTGACTATTGTTTTATTGACGTCTTTCCTCATTGGGAACAAACTACATGAGAGATGATGCATTTCAGTAAGTTGTACTGTATGTTTCAACACAACCTCTGCTGTTCATTCATGCTTATTTTGTACTGTAACTAGTTGTTAAGGAAGAGGAAGAGACATTTTACTAGTACTTTGTGCTGCACTGTGAACCAAGGCAGCTTCAGTGATCTGTCATACCACATTAAAGAGTGGCAAAATGGCTTTAAATGTTTGAATTTCATAATAAAATGGAAATAATTTGAGATTTTATCAAAACTATCATAAAGCTTTTGAAATGCTAATTGTTTAGCGTATAGTCATCACGTATGACTCAAAATGTTAGAGCACATCACATACAGTACAGCAGCTACGCATGATCACTTGTTCAGTATTGGCGGAACTTTAGGGTTTTGTCCTTCTGTTTGGGTGCACTCGTAAACTGGTGAAACTACCCATATGCAGAAGCAGAAGGCCCTGTCAAGAGGGGTAGAGAGAGAGAAATATAGAGAGAGCGAAATGAAAGCGGGAAAGAGAGAGCTTGGATCAGCGCACTGTGTTTTGGCTAAAGCCAGATGGCTGGTGCATTAGCTCCAGCACCTCAGCCTGTTCCTCCTGTCCTCTAGCTGTGTTCTCCACAATCAGCGTAGAGCTTTATGAGCTGTGCAGAGCTGCTGTTTTATCTACGAGCTGTTTGCATTCACCCTCTGTCCTATCATACTTAACTTTACCTCCACCTCAAAGTGAGAACGCTGGGGAATAAGAGCATAAAAACACATTTAAAGGCTAGCGAAAAGCATAAATGAATAAAACAGATGCAGAGGCTACACTTTACTGGCTTGTGAGGCGGTCCAGGCTGCTCCTGTGTGATAGGATTGGACTCAAAAGTGCTGATTTCAAACCACTACACATTGTGGTATGGCTTCATCGTTCGTGGTTAGAGGCCTATCTTGGAGCAGCACAGGTTTTCAGAGGGAATTTCCCACCAGCGAGGCTCTTTGGTACCTGAATCCGCCTCTGGTATAACACTTCAGCAGGCCTGGACCATCTGCCATTAATTGATTGAGCACCTTATCAAGTTGCCTGCACTTCTATTTTAATCTGCATCGGAGAAAATCGTTTCAATTTAATTAAATTAAAAGAATATCATTAACTTCTTAATGATGATTGATGTATAAATAACAGTAACATTTAGGAAATATCAAACAATTATGCCTCAGGCAGCTGAATGTGAAATTGTCCTTTTACGTGCATTTCTGCGAGCGAGATTCTTTTTTTTTTTTTTTTTAGGGAAATCGTAGCGTATCCAGCAGCCTCTGCATCAGCACATCAAAGAAGCACAACATTACCAATTTTATTTTTCATTTTTTCACCCCACTGCTAAATGATAACCCCTTCCACCTACTCTGTTCAAGAAGCTGTCAGAAATGCATTTATACACACATAACCTCCTTCACTCACGGCTGTCTTATTTTCTTGTTTTTCCTCCATTGGTGCTAAAACAAATGGCAACAGAGAGGACCCAGAAAAAGGCTGAAAAGTTGACATTTAAGTGAAATGGAGCCCAAATGGGCCGGTGGGATACAGTAATGATGCTAGAGAGGTTGGGACTCAAAAAGAAGATTTATGGGCTGCGGGAGCCCATCATATTTTAGCCGTCAGTGTACGCTGTGGGTGGTTTATGTGGGCTTGAGGGCTTTTCTGTTGAGCCTATCACTTGAGGTCTTTTGTGACTTACTGACATGCAACTTGTGGCCACAGACCAGGGCTCTAATAGTCACCGGCGTTACACTGCCACTCACAGTGTCTATTTTACGTGCTGCATTTATATTGCATCAGTTATTTTATGTATTTTGTACATGCACTAATAGATGGAAACAATGCTTCATTGGCTAAAAGAGCCAATTCAAAATTGAAATTTCTATCATAATTTACTCAGCCTCATGTTGTTCCACACCTGCATGAAATGACATGAAAGTGTCTTTTTTTTTTTTCATTTATTTCTGTGATCTCTTTTCACTCAGTTCATGTTCACTCCCATCTCTGTTTTTGACTGTTCCCCACTGTGCCAGTGGAATAATTGACAAGCCGAGGTGGCTGAGGTGTCTCTCTTCATTTGCCAGGCTCTTTGTCTGTTTTAATAAAGCCTTTAATTGGCAGTGGAATGGGGATGAATGGCAGTGGAAAGACAGGGAAGGACCGCAGTGTTGCTTTATGCGTCTGAATCTCAGCCCTGGGGGGAGGGGGGTTGTGATAGAACGGAGGTGTTTGTCATCTGCTAGATTAGGTAAAGATCTGGCAACCTGCACCGAAGACTGAAAGTAGAATTTTGGGCCCACCTCTCCGGGCTTTTGGCAAGATTTGCGCTATTAAATTGTTAATACCAGCTTGGTTTGGCCGACTGCCCTCCTATTTTAGTGCTGGCTGGATTCATCGTCATCATTCTTCCAGGTAGTGACTCAAGAAGCAAACCATTAGTGAAACACACTGTTCCTGAGCTTACAGGATTAGCTCATCCCAAAAAAAGAAAAAGAAAATTCTGTCATTTACTCACCTTCATGTCATTCCAAACCTGTATGACTTACTTTTTCTTCAGTGAACATAAAAGAGGAAATTTAAAAAAGGTCACGTACATCGAGTAGACTGAAGGCTTCTAGCTCAAGTTGCTAAAAAGTTGCTAAAGTTCCTGTAAAAGTAAGCATAAACATAGTCTATATGACTTGAGTGCTATGTTTCAGATCGTCTGAAAAGTTTTGAGGGAGGAACAGGCCAAAATTCAAGTTGTCATTCACTGAAACTCTCTTATGAATCAGTTCTTTTTGGTGAATCTTTCAAAAAGACTCAGTATTATCATTTTAATCAGTTTAATGATTTTACATACCCTGTTCATTTTTAAAATCAATATCAGTAGTAAAATAAATTCATAGAGTTTTAGAACAGCAAGTAAATGATTACTGAATATTCATTTTAACAGACAGACATTTAAGAAAGAAGACACCTCTACATTCATGAACCTACTTATTCCGATACACAAAACACATGAGCAACTGTGGAAGGAGAAAATTACTAGATTCCAACAGGAATAAATCCAATAAGACATGGAGAGTCAGAATTTCAGGAATATTACCCTGGTTAATGCAATAACTCAGAAATGAAATATATGAACATCTCATTTCCCATATTTGCAACCTGATTAGTGTCAACAGCTGCAGAGGCATGTCTCTGCCCTCTCCTTCACACAGTTTGAGAAATTATGTGTAGCTCATGTAAGTAAGTAATAACAGGCAGAAGCAGTGATCCCATTTAAGACATCATTTCCTGAGAGAATCCTGACACTGCTTTAAATAGCAGCAGAACACAAAAATATGGATTTTCTCATGGTAAATGATAGCTAGCCCAGTCTCTCCGTGGAATCACAGAGAGCCAACAGTGGGAAATATGTAATATCTCAGGACAAAGTTACAATTTCATTGGGGAAAAAAATCTCACCAAAAATTAATAGTGATAGAGAAGGAAATGGGATTGGGAAATGACATGAACCAGACTTGAACTCCCAGTGCCTATCTGTGTCACATCTGATGTCAGAGTACACTAATCGCTCAATCGGCCAATGACTGACACAAGTATTTGCACACTTGTTCATGATAGACTTATTAGTGTTCTCTATAATGCTGTTTTTGCAAAATACTTTTTGCTGATTTTAGTGTTTTTAAGATCCATTAATTAAAAATTAAATGTAATACTATAAGGTTTTGGATTATTATTATTATTTGTAGTTTAATTATACTTTCTTTAAAAAAATGCACACTTACATTGTTAACTACTAGGGGTGTGACGAGACAAATAGCTCACGAGACGAGACGAGACAAGATTTTTACACACTATTTTTAAGAAATCCTCAATGGCGAAATACATGACTAGAAAAAAATATTCTGCAGGTGTATTTGAAATGTTTGAACTAATCTTAATGAATGTCATTTCAGTTCTACTTTCTGAGTATGAATTATCATATGCAGTAAAAGACAACAATACTCAAGTACTGTAAAAGGTTTTGCCACAAACTCAACTGACTGACTTCTCTTCTGTATGTTTTCAGTCTCTTCAGACCTTACTGTACATGATTTATAAAGCTTCTACAACTTTTGACTTCCTAACTGAACTCCTTTCCACAAACTGATCATAGAAATAAAAACAGTATAAATAAAAATGTTAACACTTTACAATAAGTTCTCATTTATTAACATTAATGTATTAACCAACATCAGCTAACAATGAGCAATATATTTGCTACAGTATTTGTTAATCTTTGTTTATGTTAGTTAATAAAAATAGTCATTCATTGTTAGTTCATGATAGTTCACAGTGCATTAACTAATGTTAACAAATCAAACCTTACTGTTTGTGCTTAATAAGTTTAAAGGTGCCCAAGAATGTTTTTTCACAAGATGTAATATAAGTCTAAGGAGTCTCCTGAATGTGTCTGTGAAGTTTCAGCTCAAAATACCCCATAGATTTTTTTAATAAATTTTTTTAACTGCCTATTTTGGGGCATCATTAACTATACACTGATTTTGGCAGCGCCGCCCCTTTAATTCGCGTGCTCCCTGCCACACGAGCTCTCGATTATATTACAGTGCATTTACAAAGTTCACACAGCTAATATAACCCTCAAATGGATCTTTACAAGATGTTCGTCATGCATGCTGTATGCATTGCTTCGAATTATGTGAGTAAAGTATTTATTTTGATGTTTACGTTTGATTCTGTATGAGTTTGAGGCTATGCTCTGTGGCTAACGGCTAATGCTACACTGTTGGAGAGATTTATAAAGAATGAAGTTGTGTTTATGAATTATACAGACTGCAAGTGTTTAAAAATGAAAATAGCAACGGCTCTCTTGTCTCCGTGAATACAGTAAGAAACGATGGTAACTTTAACCTCATTTAACAGTACATTAGCAACATGCTAACGAAACATTTAGAAAGACAATTTACAAATATCACTAAAAATATCATGCTATCATGGATCATGTCAGTTATTGTTGCTCCATCTGCCATTTTTCGCTGTTGTTCTTGCTGGCTTACCTTGTCTGTGCACAGATCCAGACGTTAATACTGCCTTTCATTGTCTAATGCCTTGAACATGGGCTGGCATATATGCAAATATTGGGGTCATACATATTAATGATCCCGACTGTTATGTAACAGTCAGTGTTATGTTGAGATCTCGCGTGTTCTTCCGGAAGTCTTTTAAACAAATGAGATTTATATAAGAAGGAGGAAGCAATGAGGTTTGAAACTCAATGTATGTCTTTTCCATGTACTGAACTCTTGTTACACTCAAAAAAATAACTTGTTGGTCTAACTTAATTCAATTATGACACCTATTTCCACACAGTTGAACTGATTTATTTGAACTTAAGCTAGGTTAATTGTACTGATGAGTAAAATTCATCCTAATTGAATGAGATCACACCAGTTTCATTTGACGTATTCTGTGAATGTTTCCTGAACATAATTCACTCTTGTTGATCCAACCAGTGCTATTGCAATTCAGACTGGTGCCCTTGTGCAGAGTTGCTCAAGTTTTCTGCAAAACATTTGTAGCATGCAAGTAATGATCAGATAAAGAACTTCTCATCACTGGCTTTAGCACAATTAAAGCTTGTTGAGAACAACATAGATTTATTTCATGTAGCCACACATAGCCTAACCACAAGGTCTACACTTCAGCATGGCAGACATCCCAAGTCTCCCGGAAGTTCCGGGAGTCTCCCGCATATTGATAGCGGCTCCCTGATGCCCGCAAATTAGTTAAAATCTCCCGGATTCTAGAGCGAGCGAGCAAGAGCGCGCATAGAGACTGTGTTTCAAACCAGCGCGCGCACGGCAGAGAGGGAGAGGGAGCGAGAGAGAGACCTTGCGTGTGTGTGCGAAGCGCATTAAGACAGAGAGCATCCCGAATGGCCTTTTTCGGCAAATCAACCAATCAATTATCAGTGAGGTGAGTTGACAAGTTTCATTTCATGTGCATATTATTCAGGCTAGTTGCCAAGGCTACATGAAAACAACAAACTCCTTAGACCTGTTTAAAGTTGCAATGGAAAATAAATAAAAGCAGTTTACATAATAGTATAAGCAGCTTATATAAATAGTAAAAGTAATCTACATATTTAAACATAATTAACGAATAATTGCATATGCCTATAGCTTATAGCTCCTTCCTTTTTTTTTTTTTTTTTTTTTTTTTGGGGGGGGGGGGGGGGGTGTACCTCCCTGAAATGACTTTTTGCAGGTTGGGATGTCTGGCATGGTAACCTCATAAAAATCGGCATAACATAAACTCTTTTAAATGTCAAATATAACTGAACATCAAACTTTAAAAGGTATTTCCTTTTCCTAAAAAACACATTAAAAAGCACTTAATTTCAACATTTACTGTCCCGATCTATCCCTACGCAAAGCATGCTGGGAACTAGAAATCCACTTCCCAGTTTCAATCAATGCAACATAAATGATTTGTGTAGTCCTAACACAAATGGTTTAGGTTAACCTAACATTTTGCAAATTTAATTTCATTTAACATAATACAATTGAGTGCAAATACCAATTAAGTAAAAAACTAAAGATTTGTGTTGGTTCAGCTTATTTTATTTAAATAAACTGAGCAAGCAGCTAGAATAATTTTTTTGAGTGTATTTAACTATGCCAATATAAATTCAATTTTTGATTCTAGGGCACCTTTAAGAGAAAACTGTTATTCATTTTTATGGTAACACTTTACATTAAGTGCAACCATAATCGAACTATTTCAATATTCATAAGTGCAAATAAGACCAAATTTTTCTTTGATACAGAGCTAAGAGATGCTTACAACAACACAGCCCAGCCTAAAATAGCTTTTATACTGAGAGATATTTGCATTCATCATGGAGCCGCTATCAATATGCAGGGTATTGAAATCGCGTTTGAATGCACGCTCACGTTTACGTTCACTTTCGCAATCGCGCATACTCTGTAGGCCTAAATATGGAGCGGCGGCGACCGTTATCCAACTGAATTAAATGTTTTTTTATTTAAATACAAAGCAAAAGGACAGTGGAGGCGTAATGTAAACGTAGTGGTGGTATATTCTTTCCTAATCATCCTAACCACTCTCATGGCAATATCACGAGACTACTTTTGTCACTTTTAACTACATATTGTCATGATCAAACAGTTAGTAATGATACTGATTAGTTTTTTTGTTCTTGCTTCATTTCGATTTGGTCATGACTGAAAATAAAGACTTTCGCGATACAATGATTCTGGAACGATTCTGATATTTTCTCTCTCGAATTGACTCTGATCTTAGAACTCATAAGCCTTTTTGTGTGATTCATTAAAAGAACCAGTGAGTAATTTTTTCATGAATCAGTCCACACTAGTTATGCTGTATGATTTTGCTATTTATGTTTTATTTTCTGCAGCCAGCAGACAACACAATTGAATGTGTTTGTAAGATATTTTTTGTTTTGTTTTGCAGTACAAAGCTATTTTCACTGTTTTTTTTATCTCATCACTTTCAGTTCTATGAATGGATGGGCTGCTCTTTACTAACAGAATGTGAGGATGCTGGTGGAACTGAATCCACCTGCTTATTACCAGGAAGTGTTAATGCTATGTCAACACTGTTTGAAAGATTGTTTCTTTCACTCATGACTAGCCAAGCTCTCTCTCTTTTATCTCCCTGTTTTTCTTCTCTTGGCTTTCCTTCTCTCCCACAGAGCGCTAATGTCTCACAGTTTACGTGCAAATCACATTTGTTCCCTAAATTGTTCATCACTGACAATACAGCTTGCTTGAGAAGGTATGTGTTTGTGTGTCGGTCTGTCGGATATTCTGTGCTGATAGAGGCACGATATCCTCTTTAAATCAACAAGCACCTAGTGTGTATTCAGAAGGCCAATTAAGAGTCATTCATTTGCTAATCGTGGCCCTGTAGAGGTCTAAACTGCTCCTAAAGGCTAGCCCAAGCGACAGGCAGAGCACAAATCTTAGCACAGCGCTAACTCAGCGTAGCTCAGCTAAACCTAACATAACTGCTATACGCTCTTCCTCTGCCCACTCAGCACATCTAGGGCCCTACTTTCCCTAGTATAAAATCTAATTGAATTCATTATTTCTTGTTTTATGACTTCAGCTGCAAGTTTAATTTGCTCAGTAAAAGGACCCTCTCGCTTCCCAAACCAGCGCTGTCTCGTTCTTTGATGCTCTTGTCATGTATACGGTAATGCTGATGATCTTTTAAAAGTTTCTTTGGTCGATCTGTATCATTACCAGACACTCAGTTTGGGATTATCATAACTTTTTTCACTATCCCAGACAACTGTTTACCATATGGTAGAAAAAAAAAAGTGTTTGTAGAACATAAAACATTATAAAACTATGCATTGATTTTTTTAAGATCATGTATTTAATGTAAATGTGTATATGTAAATTATAAATTGTGTCATGACCTAAAATCTGCAATAATTTGAACAGTAATCTATTTAAGATTAATTAACCCTAAGAAAAAGTTTAGATTCTACGCAAATTTCTCACTTTATTGACATTTTTCATTTGCTCAATATGGACAGAGAAAGGGGAAATGCGTCATGAGACAAAACTCATGAGACAAAAAATTGAGATAAATACCGTGGATTAAACGCACCAACCTGAAACGCAACAAGTGTTTTATGTACCAAATTAACTAACTGGCCATTTTAAGGCAATCATTACTAAATAGGATGACAAAATCAACTACAACTGTAAATTGGCAAATGGTTTAACGGTGTAAACATATTAATTATTTATGCACCAACTGCATGCTGGGAAGAGGTGGATGGGGCTGAACCTTTTTTCAAAGTAGGCCTCTTTGAACTCAAATGTATTCATCCAACTTGATTTGAACTAAAAAAAAAAAAAAAATTAATGGTCCCTTTTACACATTCTGTTGACTATAAGTAATGTTGCACCTATATGTCTACTAACACTCATTTGAGTATTTTGAGCATTAGTGTACTGGTAATCTAAGTTGACATGTACTTGCAAATTTACTTATAGTCAGTAGAATGCTGTTGACCATCAAAATAAAGTGTTAGCAAATATTAAGCAGACAGTCTACTAACCATAGACTGTAAAAAAAGATGGACGACGCGACGCCGCTTCCTTCCATTGTAATGAACTGAAGCCAAAATGGGCCGACGAATGGGCGCTGACACGTTACGTAATACGTCCAAAAAAAAAAAAGTTTGGAGCCTGGGCATGCGCAGAAGGAATCGTCAGTGGAGCCCGGAGGCGGAGTCGCGATATCAAACTTCCGCCCAGACTGCGTCATCATTCATGTATTTTAAATAGACTATAAAAATTATACACAATTTAAAATTCTACCTATAAAATAATAGGCTATTCTGTTTCTAGAGCAATAATATTTTTGAAACCGCAAATTCAGTAGATAAACTCAATATAATATGCCACTAGAAACAACTCTAAATCGTCAGAAACGGTCCTGCCATTTTAAATCAAGTTCAACTAACGTTACAGGAGATCGCTTGCTGTAATTAGAGTAGGCTATCATTAGTTTTGTCCTGGTAATTATTATTTTATACCCATAAAAATAATAAGTACCTGCCAGATAACGATCACCTGCTTTTTCCCAACATGGTTAACATTAGGTGTGTTATCTTAACTAATAACATTTATTAATTAGCTTATAACGCCCACATTTAATGTTACAGAAAAAAAGTTCATTTTGTTGGTGTTAAATAACAAAGAAATCGAAAATTAATAGTTAGTTATACATCTTCAGTCTCCCCTCGAAGCTCCGACAGTACTCAGACAAGCCGTCAATCAACCGCGAATCATGACGACACGGCCCGTTTTTATAGCATCAAATTGCTAGCTAAAATCTAAATGATCACAAAAACGAACAATTGAATATATATCAGCGTGATAACAACTACCTTAAATGACCAAAACCATCTTTCAGAAAGTTTTATTTAAAGCAGAATTTATTTTTAAGTTTTCACTGAAGTCTCATTCAACTGCATTGAGAGGGCTGGGTTTATGACCTGTACTGCATCCAGCCTCCAGGGGGCGATCAAAGAGCCCGTGGCTTCACTTTTCAGGACGTATGAGACACACCCGCTACTAACTCTCTAATGAGAGTTAGTTGACATGTAGTTGCAAAGTTACTTACAGTCAACAGAATGTTCAAAAGGGACCATCAAAATAAAGTGTTACCAAAATATTATATATCAAAATAGAAAAGATTTGTGACATTCATTACTTGTGTTCCTGTAAGTTATTGGTACTTCAGAATATTAAGTAAAACAAAACAACCATAGTGTAACTAAATCTGATTGTGTTTTCTGCATTCTGAGTGTTAAATCTTTTGTTGTGTTTCTGTGTTTTTGGAACAATGGGAGATCGTGGCTCTTTCAGTCATTTGTCTTGGCAGTGCTGAATTGCAGACGTTGCCCGTAGGCCTCCTGCCTTGGCCGTTACGTGGACCGCTGCAGGGTGGGGATGAGGACTCCTCTGGCAAACTGACCATCTCACCCATCTTCCTGGCTCCAGGGCCTGAATCTCTCTGTTAAATCTCGCTCTTTCTCCATTCAATCAGGCAGTCTTCCATTGCTCTTGGCTTCACTGCTAGCAATGAAATGGCCACAGCGAGGAACAAACTAACCTCCTGCCCTTGCCAACAGAACCACAATAACAAACTAACATAAGTCGGGCTGTCTTTCTTTCACAAGGTTTACTTTTAGACTCTGAGATCCCGGTGTAAAAATAAGAATAAACTCATTCGTCATTGCAAGAGAAGCAGCATGTATTGAGTGTATTGAGGAGACTGTGGTGAGATTCTCAGTGTCACCACTGGGTCCTGACAGCGTAGGTGGACACATAATGGCACATTATGTGCCAATGCCCAGGGAAATCAACCAACTGGTGGGAAGTTTGAGAATATGCATCTTGCCGCAGGTCATTCCTTTGCTTCATTTGATGGTGTGGACGTATAAATAGACTGTGGGTCGTAAAGCATGATGACTCGCAGCCAGACACAGTGGTAGTAAATTCACGTTGTGATGATGTCAGGCTCAGATGAAATCTAATGCAACATGCATTTAAGCACGTCGGCACAGTAAACGCATCAGCCCTGACAGTAACGATACATAAACTTATATGAAAGTAAAATATTAAAACAGCAGTGCTGAAGGGCTGGTGCTGAGTTCTGGGCATATGAAATATTTCATGGATCCATGGACTGAAAGTAACACTTGGCAAGTGGTGTATTTGCTTGAATGTAATTGGATCTTCCCCATGGGCTTTGAAAAGGCCCTATATAAATGGAACTAATAACAATAATAACTCTTTGCATTGTTTTCATTATTTTCGTTATTATTATTTTGTCTTTGGAAGGTTTTGGAAAAAACTTTGGACCCTGTAAAATTGCTACGTTTTTAGAAGTGACAGAACAGGAAAAGTTAAAACCAAAGATGAAAGAGTGAAAGTTACATAGAGAGAAAGCCAGTGATTGTGAATGAGATATATGTTTCATAGCAGGCCCCGTGTTTATGTGTTTTGCTGTAAAGTTCTGTTTTCGGCTATATGGATTACAGGCTTTTTTTCTTTTTTTTCCCCTCTCAGGAGTATTTTATGGTACAGTACTCAATTTGTGCTCCTTTATCAGTCACAGCGGATGGGTGTGCTGACACTGTGTTTCAACAATGTGTGTGCGCACGCCTTTATATACAGCAGCGGAGTGCAGAAGGACAGGCTTAGTTTTAAACACATGCCCAGCACGTCCGGACGGCTTCAGTCCAGCAGAGGAAATAAAGAGGAGGTGAGACAAAAAGCTTCCCCATGGCTCCAGGCTACAGTTGAAGCAGCCACAGAGGAATTCAAAATATCATTCTTCTCCAAGAGCATCTATTCCTACACCCCCCTCTGTTCCCTCTTTTCCTTTTACAGCCTTCAAAACACCCGCAAAATGCACACGCCATGCACTCTGAGGAGTTCTCCCTCTGGACCGGGCGGCACTTTTGCTCTGGTTTCCCCTCCCTTCCTGCGTGAGAAATGATGATGTTGGTTTCTCGTTGTCACCTCGCTGTCCTTTGACTGCTCCCGATTTGCATAGGCTGTGTTGTTGCCCGACGATATATGGGGCAGCTTTAAGGAAATTGCGCTTTGGCGCGGGGCCCCTGCTGTACAGCAGGCGGAGAATCGTAAGTGTCAGTGATAGACTGGGCGATATAAATAGCTCCAGTGATGGCAGGATAATGCATGGAGCTTTCTCCTCGCCACAGCTCAGGACTGGCAGGGAGACAGAGGGAAAAGCGGGCCATGTATCTTTTTTTTTTTCAGGTCACTCCGAAAAGCTCCTTGAGGTACAGGAAGAGCCCTTGATTAATTATTATCGTCATCATCATCATCCTTAGCAGGAGCATAAATCAGCCAGACGTCAGTGTGGCTATGGGAGAGGGGGGTGGGGGAGGGTCCGGTGTGCAGGACATGTAGCCTGTCGAATGGTTGTCAGTTTTTATTGTGTTTGATTTAATACACCGTCTCGTGACAGCCGCCCCCCAGTGATAGATCCAGCTCTGTCTTGTCAGAAGAACGGGAGGGGATCTGACTGGTGATGTGCCGGACCAGTCGGTTTAAAGCGAGGTGGATGGTAAAGGATGACATAAATTGATTTCATATACAGCGCTGAGCACATGTTTAGCACTCAGCGCTTAGGTTTGACTGGATTTTTTTCCCCCGTCTTAAAATATTTAAATGATGATATACAAAATGTTTCATTTTACATAGGCAGCAATATGTGGTTATCAGTTCTGTTTTAGACTGCCAAATACACTTCCGTTCACACACAGTTGAGTTATGAACGAGAATGACAACCACATTCTCTATCCAAAGTTGTTTCCTTAAAGGGATAGTTCACACAAACACACACAAACACACACAAACACACACACACATACACAAATGTCATTTACTCACTCTCATGTTGTTTCAAACCTATATGAAACACAGAAGAGTAGTTCCATTCACAACTAGTTGAAATACAGTGAAGTTTAATCTATATGTCATCTGAAAGTTTTGTAATACCATTTTTTACTAATACTAAATGTCATTAAAGTATTAGTAGACTGTCTGCTTAATATCTGCTCACACTTTATTTTGAGTGTAATACATACAAGTACATGATAAATTATTCTACTAACCCTAACCTAACAGTCTATTAATACTCTAATGAGAGTTAGTTGACATGTAGTTGCAAAGTTACTTGTAGTTAGTAGAATGTCTAAAGTGGACTATCGAAATAAATTATAACCAAAATGTTAAATCCAGATGCTATTTTGCTCTCATTAGGTTTTGTGGTCTGGCCACAACCCAAATGCTTCTCTCTAGACTCTTTTAAAAAGTAAAAAAGCTTTAGAAACTGATGTTGATTTAGATTTGAGATGACTTGACATGATTAGACTCAATTGTTAATGTTGTGTCCATTGTGTTGTGCCAAGGCTTTCTTGTATAATGGAAGTTGTCATCTTTTATATATGTGTGTGTGTATATATATGTATATATATATACAGTACAGTCCAAAAGTTTGGAACCACTAAGATTTTTAATGTTTTTAAAAGAAGTTTCGTCTGCTCACCAAGGCTACATTTATTTAATTAAAAATACAGTAAAAACAGTAATATTGTGAAATATTATTACAATTTAAAATAACTGTTTTCTATTTGAATATATTTCACAAAGTAATTTATTCCTGTGATGGCAAAGCTGAATTTTCAGCATCATTACTCCAGTCTTCAGTGTCACATGATCCTTCAGAAATCATTCTAATATGCTGATCTGCTGCTCAAGAAACATTTAATGTGTACAATTGTACAAAATATTTGTGTACAATATTTTTTTCAGGATTATTTGATGAATAGAAAGTTCAAAAGAACAGTGTTTATCTGAAATCTAATCTTTTGTAACATTATAAATGTCTTTACTGCCACTTTTGATTGATTTAATGCATCCTTGCTGAATAAAAGTATTCATTTCTTTAATTTCTTTTCAAAAAAATTAAAATAAAAATTCTTACTGACCCCAAACTTTTGAACGGTAGTGTATAATGCTACAGAAGCTTTGTATTTCAGATAAATGCTGTTCTTTTGAACTTTCTATTCATCAAGGAATCCTGAAAAAAAAAGTACACAACTGTTTTCAACATTGAAAATAATCATAAATGTTTATTGAGCAGCAAATCAGCAAACATTTGAACTGTACTGTATATATATATATATATATATATATATATATATATATATATATATATATTTCAAAAGAACAGCATTTAACATGTATATAATGATGAACAAATATACTATAAAATGACTTGACCTTTTTCAGTTTAGCAGTTTGTAAGTACAGCTGTCAGTACCACACAGTAACTGTGAACATAGCCATATGGTGATTAGTGACAGTAGTGAGAATGGTGTTTTAGCGTGGGGACGCACCAAACCGACGCCAAAGAACTAGCACTGATTAAAGCCGACTGTGTTGGCTCCCGTTAATATTAAGCATTCGCCCAGGAACGCTCAGGTGCATGACGTAAAATTAGAACAGCCTCCTGTCTGTACCGCCTTGACTTGTTTGCTCAATGTTTTGCTATTATTCTAGTGCTTAGATTCGTTCCCTAAACTGAATTTGGTTTAAAAGCAGCATGGATGTACTACATGGATTTGCTCAAGTACTCCAGATGTATCTGTTTTGAGGTGATTCTCATTTATTCATTCATCAATCAGTTTGCATATTTTTCTCAGTGGCCTAAATCTGAGAAAATCTGATTTAATTAATCCTCCCCTCTTTTTATCATCCGTTATCATTTCTTTTTCTTAAGTCATATTTTCTGCTGTGGATGTCTGTGGCAGTCTGTCTGTGGAGGTGTTAGGAGCATCAGAGGCAGTTTGTGTGAGAGAGAGAGATGTATACCCCCACCAACCTTTTTTTCTGCGTCACTCTGACTGTTATGAATATATGTACACAGCTGAACCCGCCTGTGGATTTGTCTTTATAAAAACTCTTTGACACGTCGGCTGCGGAACCACTTCATTTATTCCACTTGCGTAGATTAAGGCTGGCATTACTGGTAAGGTCACACAATGAATCATTGTTACCTTGACACCGGAGCTCTGCCGAGCATGGCCGGGCGGGCGGCAGGTCGGGCAAGCGGGAAAGCAAGCCGGCGTCACACCGCAGAGGCTGAGGGGAAATATCCATCAATGCCTCCATTACCTGCTCCCACGCAGGCCGACACAAGGTCTCCTAGTGGGCATCAGGGTGTCAGTGGGAATGGCTAATAATCGGGAGTGATGGGGCCGTTTTTAAATGACACGTATGTTGGGTTATCCAGCAGCATTGTGCTTTCTGTACCGCCTTTGGATCCTGACATCTCCCTTTCTCTTCTTCTGCCACACACACATTTGGTCCCACCACCTCTCACATCTGTCACGGACAAGCACTCACACACTTTCGTTATTAGCTTTCTTGTGACACTGAATAGATTTGTCAGAGTAACCCAATCTTGGGCCACTGAAAAATGATGAGCAACAGTTATTTTAAGACCTTCCAGATATTCTCAGAGTTTGACTGGCACTGTACCATAATGAGTGTGTATTAGTGCTGATCTCCTCCCACACAGGGAAGGTGGGATTTATTCCTGTTAGCTCCAGCGAGTTGACGCAAGAACTCTGTCTGTCAACGTGACCATGTGACCCAATCTGACCCCAGCAGCACTGTCAAAAACCACTAACCGGAACACAAAAATTGCTTGTTCTCTCTTTTTTTTCCTCTGCAAGCAAATAAATTCAGATGGATTAAGACATGTTTTTGCACATATGTGCACAAGTTATGTTAAAATTATAACATAAATATAATGTTATGTTAAGAATAATGTTTTGTTTTTATTATTAAATGGTTAGTTTCACCCCAAAATAAAAAAAATTCTGTCATTAATTACTCACCCTCATGTCATAAGACTTTCGTTCATCTTCGGAACACAAATGAAGATCTTTTTCATGAAATCTTGATGTCTGTCCGTCCATTGACTGCCTTTGCAACGACCACTTTGACGCTTCAAAAAGTTCATAAAGAGATCGTAAAAACAAATCCATATTAATCAAGCGCAAATCCATAGTAATCAATTTTCTGAAGAGACTTTATCACTTTTTATGATGACGTGTAACAAACGAAAATGAACCTCTTTGGTTACACAGCACGTTTGAGCTTCCGTAAAGGTTTGTTCTTGTGCGTCATTCAGGCCTAGGTTGAGCTTCTGTTATGTTTGCTGATCAGTAGCCACGTTTACATGTACACTTTTTTTGTCATTCCGATTAAAATCATTCCGATTGAACAGATTCATTGGACTTTTTAACATGAGACGATATCTAATCCGATATGGTGTTTACATGTGCCGGCGCTTTCAATCAGAATGACTTTGTGACATGCGCACATTAGCTTATAGCTAATTAGTTAATTAGTTTGCCGCCTTGTATTCAACGTAATGACGTAGACGCAAAGTAATCGCGTCTTTAACGCGTTTACATGGCAATGTACAATGGTTTTTATTTTCTTCAGTTTATAGAAAGGTTTATCCCATCCCTCTCAAACCGATTACAATTTCAATCGGTTTGGGCATTTTTATTCTGAATGAGGTGTTTATAAGGAGCATTTTCATTCAGATTGGACTTTTAAACCGATTACAATGCTCCATGTAAACGCACCTTACTGTTTACATGTGAGTAAAAGCCTACATTAAATCAAGAGTTGTCAAAAGTATAAGACTTCGGTACCTAGTCGGTACTGAAATTTTAAAAATGTGACACTTGGAGCGCTGTTGAGCGGATTTGTAAACACCTCTGATTGGCCATTGTGTTCACACGCTCATCAGATATGTCTGTGATTGGCTTCAATGATCAACGCTTCAAAAACATTGTAAATAGTCATCAATTGGCGCTCTTCACCGAGTGCTTACACAAGGGAGCATTTGAAAAGCAGGTGTCTATCGCGGACCAGTCCGCTGACAGACGCCTGCTTTCAAACGCTCCCACTTTCAAAACGCTTTCAAATTCAAACACTTCTGTGTGCTTTCAAACGCTCCCGTGCATATCCGATGAGCGCGAGAACACAATGGCCAAGCTGAGGTGTTTAAAAAAATATGCAAAGCGTCACATTTTTAAAAATTTCAGTACCGATTGGTACCGAAGTGTGTACCACTCGATTAATATGGAATAGTTTTACGATCTCTTTTTGAACTTTTTAAGGGTCAAAGTGGTCATTGCAAAGGCAGTAAATGAACGGACAGATATCTCTCAGATTTCATCGAAAAGATCTTCATTTGTGTTCAAAAGATGAACAAAAGTCTTACAGGTTTATAATGACATGAGGGTGAGTAATTAATGACAGAATTTTCATTTTGGGGTGAACTAACACTATAAGTACAAACACAAAATTTTGGCAGTTTGGGTCAGCTCAAGACTAATCACACAAATATGCCAAAAATCTATATATATATATATATATATATATATATATATATATATATATATATATATATATATATATATATATCATTTATAAAGGCTATATATATAATTTTTGCCTTTGGCACAAGAAGATAAATGGAGGATTTGATGAACTTTGCCGTCTTCTTCTCACTGTGAATGATCATAGAGGTCTGTGTTCTCATTATCAGGGCTCCAATGAGGCAAAGGACTGGTCTTGCTTTGTGTGAGGCTGAGACTCTCAGTAATTCTTTGAAGGCCCATTAGCGCAGCCAATAAAGAGAGAAGAAAATTAATGCACATCATATAGAGTCGCAGGTCTGTTCTGATAGGGTCATGGACAGCAGGGATAAAACAGCGCTAAATGTGAATAATAAAATGAAACTAACCATATAATAGTGCATAGTTTGGATAGCAAAATAAATAGGCTTTTTCTAAGGGTGGAGAACAGATTTACCCATATCCCATAACTCTGGTAGAAACTAGCCAAATTATTCAGATCCCAACATGAAGGTTGCGTGACATGACTTTTATTCTTAAAAACTGTGGGGGAAAAAACCTACTCAGTATACATTAAATATGGACGGGGACTTGCAGTGAGGATAAATGTTTTCTGCAGTGACTCGCTGGCTGCAAAGAGCATGGAACCATCAAAATTCAACATTTACATACCAGATTTCCCATTGAGCTTATAATTGTGCACTGCTTATGCAGTTCCCGTCATTTTAATACATTTCAAAGTTTTATTTTAAGGACATTTATTTACTTTTGTACAATACAAACAATTAGATATTTATTTAAAGTGCAATAAACAAAAATACAATATCTGGATCCTGAGACAAAACCAGTTGAGAACTGCTGATATAGTGTCTGTGTTTGTGCTTGTGTGTGTGTAATATGTTCCATCGTCTGGTTTGTGTCCCATCATAGCACTGGCTTGTATCTTTTTCACTGGCAGTTGTGAGGAGATTTATCCCTCTTTTACAACGGTGAGGAGTGCACTCGTAACTCATGAATGAACTCCATTACACTCACTCAGAGTCCTGCACAATCCCGCACATCTCCCTGCCATCAATCAGTCTCTCTCTCTCTCTGTCCCTCCACATGTCCATTCACACCACCTATCGCACAAGCTCTTCGGGCTCCTATCAATAGCCATCTCATCCCAACATACAGAAAATGTAATTCTGAATGGAACTAATACTAAAGCCTGAATCTGGAGTTCTTGTTGATTTAATGTAACGTGAAAATAATTTGTCTGCAGATAGATTCTGGGACAAAATTCAAAGATGATTAAATTACCATATTAATAGAAATGGATATTTTATGTTAAATATTGGTTTAGGTTCTTTGCAAATACTTTAATGCCCACATATGACAGAGTCAGAAACTTTTTTTTTTCAGAGATGACACTACATTTCTGTCTGACACACAGAGGGGACCATTACTGTACATTGAGAAGGTCATATCGCGTTAGCAGATAAATCTATGCACTATAGAATCGCTCCGCCATTGTCCCCTCCCCTCCATGTACAGAGCGGGGGGTTTGTCATGACTGATTTGGTAATAAAATGAGAAAGCTGTTGAGTCAGCTACAATGCTTCCATTCCACCTGCTTCTCCGTCACCCCAGACACACACACACACACACACACACACACACACACCAGATGTTCTGTTACTGTCCGGTTTCAAGTTTTCTGAGACTTTAAGGTCGTGGTTATTTATATCAGTGTTGTCTTTGTACTCACCATACAGAATTACACATGATTCAGCCAGTATTTAACATTCAAAATAGCTTGAAAGGGTGATTTTTTCCCCCCCTTTCTCTAGTCAGAGTAACTATCATTTTGAGCAAACATTTCTGTGAAGTAGATTAAAATATGACTAAAATAATTTAGCCATTTTTTTTACTTAATAAGCAGAATTTTCAGTAATTGAGTATTTATGTGTGTAAATATAACAATAAATATTGATTAACAGAAGATTTTTCTCTTAAGAAATTAATACTTTTATTCATCAAATAAGCATTAAATTGATTTTAAAAAGAGACATTTAAAATGTTACATTTCTTTTAAATAAATGCTGTTGTTTTGAACTTTTTAAGATTGATAATAATAGTTTCTTGAGAACTAAATCATCATATTAGAATGATTTCCAAAGGATCATGAAGACTGAAGTAATGGCTGCTGAAAATTCAGCTTTGCCATCACAGGAATAAATTACATTTTAAAATATATTAAAATGATAGACAGTTGTTTTAAATTGTAATAATATTTCACAATATTACTGTAGTTTTGATCAAATAAATACAGCCTTGGTCACCATAAAAGACTAATTAAAAAAAAAAAAAAAAAAAAATCTCTACCAATTACCATGTGTTAGTCACTAATATACCTAAATTTGATTAATTTTAACAAAAATGTAAATAAATATGATCATTAATATTAAATGCATTGCCCAACTTTAATAGGAACTGGGTGTAATTTAATCTGCTTCTGGAATCAAGACTTTTTCCCCTTTCTCTTTCATATGTTGAGCTCAGTCACTAATTAAATCAAGCAGAACATCCTTTGATAAAAGTGATGTCAGAGTTCATGTAATCATGATAATGAGTGTTTGCACTAACTGAGCCCGCTCTCTTGATTTCCTCTTCATTGATTTGAAACAAGCCTTCCCATTTTCTCTCTCTCTCTCTCTCTCTCTCTCTCTGAGTCCAGACACCTGTGAGGTGATTTATCCTGTAAACACACACACTTTGCACCTCAGATGAGGCAGAAAGTGGCGCTTAACCCCAGCTGGCTGCACTTTGCTCACATAAACCAGTGCTCGGCGAGTAAACAAGAGTTAGCAATCCACCCCCTGAAATGAATATTGTATACACATAGCTCAGCTAAGTGTTGTTGTTTATGTCAGTGATGGTGTTTATGGCACTAGCAAGGCCTCTTAGCGCAGTTAAGTTTCCACGGCATCCCACTCCAGCCATCAATCCCACCTCTCTCTCCATCTATCCCCCCCGTTCACTTGGGCTAATGCTCAACGCTCAGCTTTTGCTGCCTACATCTCTTTTCCACTCTGGTTCCTACTCACCTTCCTTCCTTCCTTCATTCCTTCCTTCCAGATGGTGCATTTCACAACCTGCTAGGCACGATCAATCAAGCCCAGATGCAGACTGGGCTATTAAGGTCAGTAATGATCGGCCTTTGAGCGTTATGGGCCCGGCTCCTGTTGTAAAGCCATGCATCAAACTCGCCTTTCCCCGCTCTCCTCTCACGCCCCTTAACAAGCCGACTTAAAATATCGGCCAGCGGATAGGAAATGAAAAGGGTACAACCTTATCTCTCCAAAGACAGACCACTGTAGCCCTGAGGTGTAATAAAACTACAGGACTTAGCCTTAGCCAGGAGTCATCTCTTTTATAAGCAATATCTTTCAAAGTTCGGCTAAGCGGTGGACACCCTGTGCTGGATTGCGATGTAATGTATCACATCGTGTGCGTTGCTGGAAGCTGCCTCCGATAGCCGGCTCTGCTCGTCTTCTGCGCTACCCTGGGACTTGTGCTTATTACGGCCGGGTCTGCACGATTCTGCGAGACAATAGAACGCCTGTCGGGACGGTGTGTGTTGCGTACGTACAGTACATTGCGTGTTTGTTATTTACTCTCCTCCGTGTGATGGGATGGCCACAATAGTTAGTGTTTACGTTTGCATTTGCTTGAGGACGTGCCTGTAGGTTTTTGAAGTTGAAAAATGTTCCTTTGTGCAAAAGATCCACGTGAATTGGCTGTGCCTTTAAACACCAACCGTCTTTCTCATTCTTCCTTCTCTCGCTGCTTCACAGACAGCCGTAGCCCCTAGCGTAATTTATGATCCACTCTTCGCAAAAAGCCTCTTACCCAGACTGCAGCTGGAGGATAAATCTCGCTCTCACCCTGGATAAAACGCTCTTGTCGTCCATCACATTTTTCTGACATTTATGCCTGGATATAAACAAGGTATTATTAAGACCTGATCATCAGCCATATGAACACAAAAAGCCAGCGTGCCATGAACAGCGCTTTTAATGAATTAACTAATTAATTAATTACGGATCAGAGGGCCACCCTTCTCCGACACGCTCCTGAATAAATAAAGGCCTAGCAGCTCTGTGAGTGATGGCACTGTTTATCTCCTGTCTGGAGTCCAGGTGGTGTGTTCCTCACACCTCTATCAATGCCACCAGCCCCGCTAACGTTTGTAAGCACCACATCAATTGCCCTCTTCATACATTAACGAAGGGTTTCCGCACACGCTCCTGGGGACCGGATCTTGCAGGAGCTCTGCTCTGCTGCCTTCACTACGAGTCAGAATTTCTGTAAAAAAAAAAAGGAATATTAAATTCATGAGGTGGAATTGGCACCACAAGGAATTGGAATTTTAATTGGAATGACATGAAATGGAATTTAGTCTATCTATCTATCTATCTATCCGTCCATCCATCCATCCATCCATCCATCTGCATCCCACAAAGAAACAAGTGTGGATGTCATTAACTGAAACAATCTTTTCAAGTACATTGAATGTACTGAGAAAAAAACAGAATGACTTACTGCGTCTCCTGATCAATGTAATACGATCTATATGCCTTATCACTAGGTAGTGATGGTAAAGTTTAAAAAAGCAAGGAAAGTGAAGAAGAAGAAGAAGAAGAAGAGTGGTTCTAGTGACGACATTAGCCATTCGAAAAGGAGGTGCTAATTGTTTCATTTTAGGGGGCGTAACTTGTAGTAGGGGGCGCAATTTGTAGGGGAATGGTTTGTAGTACTGCAGGGCACAGTTGGACACACTTGATATATACTGTACTGCAAATTTAAGTATACTAACCGGTTGTAGGATTGGAGTGTTTGGAGGGATTGAGGGATGAGTGTGGTGTGGTCAGTTATCTTCTCATTGGCTCAGGTTGGGAGTAGTTGCATTAGGCCCATAAAACACAGAGGCACAGAGCAGAAAATTGAGAGCATGATGGCAGTGTCGTGCCTTAGCCTAGGAGGAAGATGAAGCCTCAGCCTAGAGGGAGAGAGTAATCTGGCCTTTCACCACTGCATCCTGGGAGATGTGGTTTTCTCTCAGTTGGCGTCATGGATCTTATACTGGTTTAGCCACAAAGGAATCGTGGACTTGTTTACAGTATAAATAGTTTGTATCTGGAAACACAATATTTTGGTCTTGACCACAGGGAATCAGTCACTGAGTGGGAAATTTGGGCTGGATAGAGCTTGCACTGGGACTATAGATTCACACTTTTATGAAGCAAATCTACTAGCCCTGCTCTATTTCTCTCTTTTTCTCAGTTATGCACACCATGCCCACTCACCAGCCTTGTGCCAGTAGCCAACCACATCTTTTCCATACTATCCCCATAACACAAAGTTACGTTCACACTCCTGTGTTGTGATGTGTGTTTTTCCTGTCTTCACTGGTAGTTCTCTGAAAGCAAGGCATGTTTTATTGGCACAATAAAACGTAAATATTGGTATTAGCACACTGTTTTGCAGTTTAAAACTCACAGTTTGACAAATGAGTTTTGACTTTCAAGAATATTTGTGCATTACTCTGAAAACACTCAAGCTAATGTTAAAATAGCATTCACTCTGAACCCTACACTAGAGACCTGTGTGTGGAGCATGCATTATTCTGTTTATCTATTATAATTTCTGTGTGTGTGCTCATTTGTTTTACAATTTTGTCATTTAAAATAAGCATTCTGTACCAAAACCTAGTGAGCTTCCTTGTTTTATACTGCCTATATTAGCATAGCATCCTAACCTAAGTTAAAATCTCATTACTGACTCATTTAGGATGCTCTTTTTAGGCATCACAAGAGACTCGGCTGTGTCCAAAATCATGTAATGTCAGCATATGTACTACATTTGATGAAGAACTAACTTCTTGACCATAAATTAAACATGTTCTATAAGTATGCGGGTATGTATTATTTGTTCTGATTTGTTAGAATTGTCATGTGGCCTCATTTGATAGTAAAATGGGTGCACACTTAAAAATCTGTTAGAAGTATTATGCTATTTTTGTATACTCTTTTAAGACTACTGTGTTTTTCAACATGCTTTGAGACTTTTTTGCATGCTACAGAGTGCTGCAGGAATGAGTAACTAAAAGCCATTTTTGTACTTCTAGTTCCATCGTCTTGAAGTCAGTGGGTTTTTTTGAATGGATTTTTGCTTAAATTGGGTCTGTGGTTTACACAAGCTCAGGATATTTTCTGTAACATAATATACATCAGTAATACCCCACTCGTTAGGTTTTTAATGTTATATGTATCTTGAAAACATTGCGAACAAGTGGCTAAATGGGATTTTAGAGAAAAAAAAGAATACTCATCCACTCACTAGTCTGTTTTTTATAGCCTTGATGTGATTATACTCATGTTCTTGCAAACTATTCTACTTAAACTTTCCAACTTGTAGATTTTAAATGAAGATTGAAGAGTTGTCGGAAGCTTAGTGGTGGTCACGTTGAAGTCATGTGAAGACGTGGTGTAGTTTGTTTATAGCCTAAATTTAGCTTTTTACTTCTGGCAATTAATAATTAGGCTTTAAAATTCAAAAGTTGTGTTCATTTGTGAAAATTATCTTGATGAACCAAATGTGTAAGAATTTACTTTTATTGTTCATAGAACGTATTTTGTTCAATAATCCATAATTCATTAAAACATTTTGTCAAGGGAACAAAAACAATGGAACAAAGGTTATGTTAAAGGATTAGTCCACTTTTAAATAAACTTTTCCTGATAATTTACTCACCCCCATGTCATCCAAGATGTGCATGTCTTTCTTTCTTCAGTAGAAAAGAAATTAAAGTTTTTGATGAAAACATTCCAGGATTTTTTTCCATATAGTAGACTTCAATGGGCACCAAACAGTTGAAGGTCAAAATTAGTTTCACTGCAGCTTCAAATTGTTCTACACGATCCCAGATGAGAAATAAAGGTCTTATCTAGTGAAACCATTGCTCATTTTTTGAAAAAAATAGAAAATTTTATAGGTTTTAACCATAAATGCTCATCTTGAACTCTTCAACTCATCTAGCTCTCTTCTTCTTCTCTATTAGAATTCCGAAGAATTTTTATATGCAATATGCTAGTATATAACAATTAGTTCAAACTTTGACCTGTGGAGGGCAGTGATACACTTAGCAGTGTCTACACTGCCGGAATTCTAATAGAGAAGAAGAAGAGAGCTAGTTCAAGATGATCATTTATGGTTAAAACTTATAAAAATTTAATTTTTTTTCAGAAAATGAGCGATGGTTTCACTAGATAAGACCCTTATTTCTCATCTGGGATCGTGTAGAACAATTTGAAGCTGCAGTGAAACTAATTTTGACCTTCAACTGTTTGGTGCCCATTGAAGTCTACTATATGAAAAAAAAATCCTGGAATGTTTTTATCAAAAACTTTAATTTCTTTTCGACTGAAGAAAGAAAGACATGAGCATCTTGGATGACATGGGGGTGAGTAAATTATCAGGAAAAGTTTATTTAAAAGTGGACTAATCCTTTAACTTCTGCTTTGGCCAACAAAATACATAATTCCTGCACCACTTTATATAGCAGTGAAGTAGACATATTTGAATGCAGGGTCACAGTTGATTTCATTGGAGTTGACATTAGCAGTACAAAGTTAACAGCATGATGCTTTTATCCTAAAGGAAGGAACACACCAAGCCGGTCGTCGGGCTGTTTTTGTTCATCGGCCGACTAAGTTTTCTCAGTGTGTTCCGCACCGTCGGCTAAATTTGGGCCATCTGATCATTCTGATTCACTGTTCAGCTACTGCCACCTGCCACCTGCTGGTACGGAAAGGCATTTTACTGTATCTTACGCAGGCGCAGAACGGACGTGCCACTTGGCCGACGGCTGTTGAGCGTCGGTTTGGTATGGCAGAACATCTTTGGACCCAGACGATGCCGTCGTGAGCCAACCCCGCAGTCTGCTTTCATCGGCACTAGTTTGTCGGCGTCGGCTTGGTGTATTCCTGCCTTAACACTGAAAACATTTTTTAGTGAAATTCATGCAAAATGGTCTAAAAATTTTAATTACATAACCCTTTTTTTTCATTTTCAGTATTAAATTAAATATACGTATATATATATATATATATATATATATATATATATATATATATGCATCAGTGTTTTAGATTAATTGTGTTCCTTGAGCTTTTCCACTTATGATACCTTAAAATGCTCACAAGGTTTTGGAACAAAGGTAAGTAGATGTGTGCTCAGGTGTGTCAGTGATTTCTGGCCTGCCCACCTCCTCCCCCTCTATCAGAAATGAAGACATTGTTCCTGATGGAATATCAGCAGGAGCTCTTGGCTGCGAGTTGAATTAGGATGAAGGTATGAGGGAGGCTCTCTCTCTCTCTCTCTCTCTCTCTGGGTTTATTTGTTGAGCTCACAGTCTCAGGTGTCAGAGTGAGTTCTCCGGACCTGGGTTCTTCCCTTCTTTTCTCTCTCTCTATCACAAACACACACACACACACACACACACACACACTCTCTCAAAGGCCACTTAACTGGCTGGGAGCTGGAGCGTGACCCCTCAGCCAGGCAGCATGCTAAAAGCCAAGACCTGTAATGATGCGCCTTCCTCCGCTCCAGCAGATCCAGTGGATAGGGGTTGACCTCTACAGTCCGACCTGTCCCTCACACACCTACGTTCTGTCTTCCTTGTCTCTTGACACCCCTCTGGTCTCTCTCATCGGAATACTGCTGAGTCCTTTATGTATTCACTGTCACCCATATCAGTACTCCTACCGCCACACACTCACAAACATGCATACTCTCCCTCTCTTTCTCTCACTGTTTCTTGCCGGGCTCTCTGCCGGCAGCGTGTTCACTTCTTCAGTCTTGAGTGGCAAGGTGACATTGCATGTCATATCAGCATTCCATGGCAGTCCCCTTTTCTCTTGAGAGTAATTATTTCTTTCGGAGTGAAAGGTTCAATTTGCTATAAAAGAACAAGAGCCGCAGGTACAGAGAGAGAGAGGGGGGTGGAGGACGAGCCATATCTTGGCTCTTTGGTGTGTTCTGGACAGGCTGTTCTCATTGGGGAGTTGAGAGGGAGTTTAGGGTGAGGGCGGGCAGCAGCACTCGCTGACGTCAGAAGTGTTTCAGGCCAATGGCTCCTGTGCCAGCCCACATTACATCAGCGCTCAGTGACACTGGGCTGTGGCAGGGACCGTGAGGAGAATGTGAGTCCGGAGCGAGGATGTTTTTTTTAGGGAAACAGCTCATCATGTCAGAAGTAGCCAAATGACCCAGGATCCCGCTTTATGAGCGGTGAATGGTGGAGTTATCACCCTACAGTGAAACAAATGCACTCGTGAACTGGATTCACAAAGAGCGATCATTCGCTAATTATCTTGTCAAACTGTCACCACCACAACACTGAAAGTGGTACTTTTAATTCTAAGTAATAACACACACAGAGGTCTGTCTGCACATGCTTCTGTACTGAGAGAACTGTGTGTTGTGTGTGTGTGCTGTATGTGTACAGATGTGAATAGTCTTTCACATTTGGATTTTGATCTCCAGTTGGGTACACACGGTGTTAAATCTGACAAGCAACAATTCGCCACCTTGGAATTATAAGGTTCTAGCTGCATTCTGAGTGGTTTGAGATACTGAGCTTCAAAGTTTTTGAATTCCATTTGACTGTGTAGATAGAACCTACTTTTTTTCTAAATAAAAAGTCCCAGAATGTTAAAAAAAAAAAAAAAAAAAACATCACATAATGTAAATAACCTGTCACAGAATAAAAATATGTGAATAACTAAATTTTGACGAAAATGTCAGATAGAACCAGGTGACGAATTGTAAATGTAACTACCAAAAGTTCGATTTTTTTTTTTTTTTTTTTTTTTTTTTTTTTTTAAAGAAGTCTCTTTGCTCACTGAGCCTGCATTGATTCAAAAAACAGTAATATTGTAAAATTAAGTTTCTGACATCCTCATTTGCATGCAAAATTGAAATGATACCCCGCACAAACCGCAAAATCCTTCCGCTAATGCTGGTATTCTTTGTTTGAAGTCATTTGTATGGGCAACTTGGGAGTTCTGAGCGAACTTGGAAAAATTTTGATAGTATGATCATAACATAAATGCTACATAATGAGGTATTTATGCTGCATATGATGTAGACAAGCTTAATCAACATTATCAAACGTCTTTTACGTTATCAGTTGCTGCGCTCATATTGGTTCTTCTGTCATAGAAGCAATCACGCTTGAGGACACTGCAGAGCTACGTTGGAAGACAAGATTCATCACAAAGACAATTAAACAGTCATTGGTGAGCATGTCACGCTAAGATTGACAATTTTGCCCTACAAGATTTTTCTCAGGCAGCAAAATTGTGACAAAAATCTTACAGTGTGCTCCAGGCTGGAGTCCCTTCCAGTAAATTTCCACAATCTCTTTCTACCTGGAGATTGTGTGTGTGTGTGTGTGTGTTCTCCTGGGTGGGATTAGGCGTTCTCTCCAGACTGGCAGAGGTGCTTATTTAAAGCAGCAGGCTTGTCATGGGGACTATTCAAAGTGGAAGCTTTAGCAAGTGAAGTCTGTGTGCGATTCGGAGGATACTGTTTGTGTGTGTGTGTGCATAGGTAGGTGAGTATCTGTGTGTGTTTGGGATTGTTTATGTGTATTGGGTAATTTGGAGATTCTGTTTGTTGGCAGGGTGGGCTTGGGGTCAGTTTTTGCTTACCAAATGTTCCCCCATGGATTAGTAAAACCTAAAATCATCTACATTGAGAAGACCAGTCATTGGTTCCTCTGAGGAAAACTGCTTAATGCATTTTTCAAATGTCTTAATGTCTAAATCTAAAAATGGCAAAGGTTTCTGTAAGGAAATATTTAGGGTTAGATACAGAAAATATCATTAGTCAACAGAAAGAAATTTATTGTTGAATGTGGTGAATTTGTTTTACAAGTAGTGCTTTGATGGCTGTAGCAGAAGTGTTGCAAAACGGATTAATTTAAAGATGCATCTTCTCTGAGAAAGTTTCAGCATTTTAAGCACAACACTCTGTCAGCACACTAAAACCCTCTCAGGGAAGTTGCATCGCTTAATTCATCTGCTTCAAAGCACCACCACCACCAAAAAAAAAAAAAAAAAAAAAAAATCTACATAAACGTGTCAACACCAGTAATCGTTGACTATCTTCCCCATTGCTAATAATTATAAAGCAATCTGTATCGTCCATTTGCAGTTTCTTACAACTTTCTCTATTGATTTTAGAGAGATCTGAGTTTTTCTCTCTACAACATATCCAAAATTAATATCCAAAAAACAGCATTATGTAAATTATTCAAACACGTTAGAATGAACATGAGGAAAAGACAGAATTTGCATACTTGATCTCAGATTTAATGACTGAACGATAGATGGAACCAGTGTTGGGTAAGTTACTTCAAAAAAGTAATTAAGTTACTAATTACTAATTACAGTACATCATCAATATTGTATTTAAAATACTTTTCTAATTACTCTGTCTGAAAAGTATTTTAATTAATTAGTAATTAGTAAGTAACTTACTAATTACTTCTTAAAATCTCTATAAACCTTGACCGGATAGACAATAGAAAGGAAACTCATTTAATAATTTAGTCAAACATGGAATAGTTTAGCCTTTTATAGCTTTTGAAAACATTTTAACTTTATTAAAACATATACTATAATACTACTAATACTAACAAATAGGGATGTCGCTATACCAAAAGTCTAGTAGTCGGTACCGATACCACCAAAAGTGTACAATACTCGATACCAAACTCGATACCACGGTAAAAATATATAAAAATACAAATAAAACAATGCTATGTATGTTTTTCCAGGTGGGTCTAATAGTAGTAAGTAAAAATACCACAGAAATTGAATAATCAAATATAAAATAACTCTGCATAGTCATAACTGTATAAATTAAATATAGATTAATCCTTATTATAGCTTTTCTTTTGTTGTTTGATTATCATTTATAATACAGAAAGCCAGTAGTAGACAGTAGCATGTTTTAAAGGCTGCTATCACTAAGACCTAATGGACGGAGACAATATGCTGTTACACATGCTGTTCACATTCACATAACCAACGCGAATATACGCCAAGACGGGCATTTTGACATAACTGTGCGTGTATTTAAACGTTTATGTGTAATAAACCGTGAAAATTTGACACTCGCGAAAGACCATCTCTCGCACAGTTTATTCTCCCTATAGCTTACATTTTACCGTAATGTATTATTGGATTATTTCCATTCTGCAAAACATCCACTTGCTTCTGCCGACATCTTCAGACGGCGACTACGCAGCCAACTGGTTCGAAATTGCGAACTCACGCACAACTGCACTACAGCTAACGATTTTAAAGAGGCAACGTTCACTTTTACCTTTAGATGACAAATTTAGATTTTAAATTCAATATTGATTTAAACAGAACTCTTGAACTAATTTACAGTATGTAACGCAAGTACATTATAAGTAACTGTAATTAAATTACCTAAAAATGAACAGTAATCCCTTACTTTACTTTTTCAGTGGATAAGTAATTTAATTACAGTAATGCTTTACTTAGAAATGCGTTACACCCAACACTGGATAGAACGATAGTTAGTTAGTGGTACATGTAAGATAAATGGAAGGAGGATAAATGGATAAATGGCGGCAGTGATCCAGACTACCTTTGCTTACTAGGTGTTAGAGATGATGCATGTGTTCACTTCATAAAGAGCTGCTTGTTACTGGCCATTTAAATTGCAAATCCTATGTTGGTCACTGAACTATAATCTCCTGACTCTTTGAACAATTACCCCCCCTCCCACCATCAGATAAATAAGTGCCTCCTCCTAATAAGCCCCTGCTATAGGGAGCTAATGGCTCCCTCTTGCTCTTTTAATTTCATTCATACCTTAACATGAGAAATTAATTATTAATCATCAGTAAACAACAGTTTAAGATGCTGGCCGCACCATTGTCAGCTAATTGGCTCATTAAGAGTAACATTAGGAGGGAGAGAGGCTGTCGACAGGCCCTGCAGGACCCAGTCGATGCACCTCGTGCATGAAGCATTGATCTCCACCAAGCGTCGCCCAACCTGATTAAAGCTCAATAAAGCCTTTCGGCTGCTTTTCGATGTACAGAACAACACCCGTCTGCCCCAGAGACCGACCTGAATTGGAGTCGCTCCACTCCTTTTCACCCTGGTTCCCCCTCTCACCTTCTTAAGGTCCTGGGAACGGCTTTTCTGAAGGTTCTGCTTTGGCTGCAAGGCTAAATGGGCAAGTGGAAAGATCAATATGGAATAGAAACAGCATATAAGATTCAAAGCATAAGCGAGGATGGTTGTCAGTTAGTATGGAACGCATTCTAGCGATACAGAATGCAGAGTGCTACTATAGTACACAGTGTTGGATAACTCATGCTAGACAAGGACCATCTCCTCTGCCGCTGGAGAGTGACAGAGCGCTTCAGAAATGCAGTCTGAAATATTCAAAAGAACTGACAGTAAGTTCAGAGTTGAAGAGCTTAGAACTTGGACAGTGAAGGGGTGCAAAGCACAAAGGTTTAAGAGTATGTGTGTGTACGGAATGAAAAGCTGTGTTTCTTGGTCTCGCACTCGCTGATCTTTGCTTTTTTGTTGTCGCCTGTCTGTCAGAACCTCAAAATCACACAGATGATACCATTCAGAAGTATTTCATCTACCAAGTCACCATTGCATACCATGTACCAGTGTTGTTTTAGTAATTTTTGTATAATATTATACTTTTTATTAACATTTTGAATTAGCTTTTATTTTTATATTTAGTTTTCATTTTATTTTATTTTTTTAATTTTATGTGCATTTTTTTACAAACCCGATTCCAAAAAAGTTGGGACACTGTACAAATTGTGAATAAAAACAGAATGCAATGATGTGGAAGTTTCAAATTTCAATATTTTATTCAGAATACAACATAGATGACATATCAAATGTTTAAACTGAGAAAATGTATCATTTTAAGGGAAAAATAAGTTGATTTTAAATTTCATGGCATCAACACATCTCAAAAAAGGCCATGTTTACCACTGTGTGGCATCTTCTCTTCTTTTTATAACAATCTGCAAATGTCTGGGGACTGAGGAGACAAGTTGCTCAAGTTTAGGAATAGGAATGTTGTCCCATTCTTGTCTAATACAGGCTTCTAGTAGTTCAACTGTCTTTGTCGCATCTTTCTCTTTATGATACACCAAATGTTTTCTATGGGTGAAAGATCTGGACTGCAGGCTGGCCATTTCAGTACCCGGATCCTTCTTCTACGCAGCCATGATGTTGTAATTGATGCAGTATGTGGTCTGGCATTGTCATGTTGGAAAATGCAAGGTCTTCCCTGAAAGAGACGACGTCTGGATGGGAGCATATGTTGTTCTAGAACTTGGATATACCTTTCAGCATTGATGGTGCCTTTCCAGATGTGTAAGCTGCCCATGCCACACGCACTCATGCAACCCCATACCATCAGATGCTTCTGAACTGAGCACTGATAACAACTTGGGTTGTCCTTGTCCTCTTTAGTCCAGATGATATGGCGTCCCAGTTTTCCAAAAAGAACTTCAAATTTTGATTCGTCTGACCACAGAACAGTTTTCCACTTTGCCACAGTCCATTTTAAATGAGCCTTGGCCCAGAGAAAATGCCTGCGCTTCTGGGTCATGTTTAGATATGGCTTCTTTTTTGACCTATAAAGTTTTAGCCGGCAACGGCGAATGGCACGGTGGATTGTGTTCACCAACAATGTTTTCTGGAAGTATTCCTGAGCCCATGTTGTGATTTCCATTACAGTAGCATCCCTTTTTGTCATGCTGTGCTGTCTAAGGGCCCCAAGACCACTGGCATCCAGTATGGTTTTCCGGCCTTGACCCTTATACACGGAGATTGTTCCAGATTCTCTGAATCTTTGGATGATATTATGCACTGTAGATGATGATAACTTCAAACTCTTTGCAATTTTTTTCTGAGAAACTCCTTTCTGATATTGCTCCACTATTTTTCGCCGCAGCATTGGGGGAATTGGTGATCCTCTGCCCATCTTGACTTCTGAGAGACACTGCCACTCTGAGAGGCTCTTTTTATACCCAATCATGTTGCCAATTGAACTAATAAGTTGCAAATTGGTCCTCCAGCTGTTCCTTATATGTACATTTAACTTTTCCGGCCTCTTATTGCTACCTGTCCCTCCTTTTTTTTTTAGGAATGTGTAGCTCTCATGAAATCCAAAATGAGCCAATATTTGGCATGACATTTCAAAATGTCTCACTTTCAACATTTGATATGTTATCTATATTCTATTGTGAATAAAATATAAGTTTATGAGATTTGTAAATTATTGCATTCCTTTTTTATTCACAATTTGTACAGCGTCACAACTTTTTTGGAATCGGGTTTGTAGTTGTGTTTTTAAATTATATTATTTTGGTTTTAAATATTTGCTATATTTATACAGATATTTTTTATGTGAAAATAAATAAATTGGACCTGTGTGGTCCTTCTGTATATTTATACTGCTGTAGAGATGCATCAGCATAGCTTCCACTGTAATAAATCCCACCCATCCTCATACAAACATAAACAGACCCATAAAAATCCTTTTCCCACACTAGACAAACTCATTGAGCATCAGTAAAGGTGGAGGCTTGGCTCGATGTGCTAAACACACAGTAAAGGAACCTTTTTGGCTCAGGAGAAATCTGATGTTATCCAAGAGAATGTGGAGAGCTTTCCTTTGGGGATGAATGATTGTTATTCAGCTAACTGTTGGATGCTTCTGAATTTCATTGGGAATTGCTGTTATGGTACTCTGTTTCTTTTTTATGATTTGGATTGTGTTGGATTTTGTGGATACAGGTTGTCATTAACTGGCTTATCTCCATCCGTCCTCTCTCTCTCGCATGGCAAACACCTGTTCCATCTTTTCTCATTCGCTTGCTCTGCTCAGCTCAGCTCACCTCTAGCCTGTACCTCCTGATCTGATCGAGACCTGGAGCAGGTGCTGCCTGGAGATAGAGAAGACTGAGAATCAGGCCTTACAGTCCAATAACTACAGCACTGATCATCTCTGGATCTGCAGACGTAGCTTACACGCACACACATATATCCACTCGGAGAGCTCAAAAGGTGATATAAAGCTGATATGTACATAAAATGGTGAGAATCACAAGGTGGAGTGTGTCCTTTCAGCCTCCGCTGTGTGAAAATACACACACGCAAACATTCACACACAGTTATTTCAGCGTCTGCTGTGCTGTGATATTCAATCAAGGTCAGCAGGCCAGTAAGCTATGGTAGAGCTGGAAGAAAGTCAAAAAATTTGCAAAATATTGCCACCCTTGCTTTATTATTATTGTTGTTTTGTATTTATATTATAGTTTTTTTTTTTTTTTTAAATAATGCACAATTCTTCTAGAATGTTGATTAAAACAAAACATTTTGGTATATGTTTCTTTTATTTTTAAAAATCCAAAATATGCTTTCAACCAGTAATGCGGGAAAAATGCAGGCATTGTCATTGTACAAATAATTAAAATCAAGGATTAACATTTGATATGTATTATTAATTAAGTAAAATAATCTGCTTTCTGTTGTCAGAATATGGCAATGAATCTTGTAATTGAAATGAATGAAAAAGAATGGAATGGTAATATTAACCCTCTGGTGCTCTTCGCATGTTGGTCAAAAATGACAGATTTTTTTTTATTATTTCAATTAAATGAATGTACTATATTTTAGTTTGATAATGTTTTTTATTTAATATTTTGTATTTTATGGTACTAAATTATATTTATGCTGTAGTTATAATCCATTAATTCACTTTTTGAGCATAGACCTGAAAATGAAATTTCCAACTTAAACTTTGAATGCTTTAGAGCACAGACTTAGGCTACGTTCACACTGTCAGTTTTTGGGATTGACAACCGCATTTACTTACAGGTCTGAGTCTTGAAATGTCTTGTTCACACAGCAACTTACAGTAGCATCTGGAACACTGCCTGTATGAACGTGCAGTGAGAGTCAAGCCCGTATTCTCTTACTAGTAACCATAACGACAGTGACAAACGTAATATTAAAGATGGCGACATCCATAAAACCGAAAAGTATTATCACTTTTGACATGACAAGAGACTAACTGAACCGCAAGTTCATCCATCAACCAACAGCAGCATGTAAACGCGCGCTAGCCGGAGTCTAGCATTACAGCATTTGAATTTGCAAAAGAAACACAAAACTGATGGGAGCCGCTCCGGTGGAGAACAGTGAGTGGATCTAACACCTTCAGATAACACACAGCTCATATCTCTGTCGCAGTAAGTTACCGAAAGTGAAACCACATACAAAACACTCAGGAGAGCGGCTCTCTCGCACTGTAAGACGTGACAGATGACTAGTTGTCCAGTCTGGTTCCATTAATACAGCGCGGATATTCAGAGAATGCGGTTGTGAGTCCTGAAAATTTACTGTTGTGAGTTCAGTTATAGAATGCGGTTGTCACTCCCATAAATAACCATACTGTGTGTGAATATAACTGTTTTAAGGACTCAAATACAGGACTGACAACCTTATTCTGCTGCTGTGGCCTTAATTTTGATCTCTTTTCAAAGATAACACTTGGCAAATTATTGCTGAAGTGGAAAAAGTTTAAAAAAGTTAACAAAAAAAGTTACAGAATTTTACGTTTATTATGAAAAATGCACAAAAGTAGTATTTACATTTTTTTTATGAAATATATATTTTCAAAAACACATTTTACTCTAAAACTGCAAGAAAATCAAAGCCATAAATCTAAACAAGTTGTGCTCCAAATTTGTAGCCTGACTTCGTCATACTCATATTCTAGGCAGAATGTGAGTCTGATACTGCTCCATTGCACTTGAATTATGGGGCGTGTCTTAACCGAACCAGTAAAAAAAAAAAAAACTCTGCACTCAATTGGATAGACCTACAACCAATCAGAGCAACGCAGCAAGTGACGTATGTTGAACTTGTACTTAAACTTTTGCCGAATCCCGTTGGAAGGATGGCAAACACATCTTTCCCATCGACAAATGCCTTGATTGCGGTTCTTTGTTCGTCTTTTAAAATTAATGCGCTGTCGATTTCTTTTATTACAAACCTGATAGCGGAATCTAAACATCTTACTTCTCCAGCTGCAGTCATCGTTGGTGAAAACCAATTCAACCCAAGCGCTCTTTGATGACGTGGGTGGTTACGTAACCGCAGATAGCCAGTCCATCATCGATTAAAGCCCGCCCTGGCAATTTGATTGGCTCGGCCTTCTGGGAGCCGAGCATAATTACTCCACAATGGATCGAGTCCAGACCGAACTTCCCGTCCAAAAAATGTTGTGGGCGGGGTTCGGGCTGGCACCCAGGCTACCAAATTTGAGCTTGATATCTCAAAAAATGAACTTTCAGTAAGATTTTGTTTGGCCACAGTAGTCAAGTCAAGTCAAGTCACCTTTATTTATATAGCGCTTTTTACAATGCAGATTGTGTCAAAGCAGCTTTACATTGATAGCTGGTACATAATTTGGCGGCACAGCAGCTCTTAAATAATAGTGTCAATGCAGGCAGATCAGAAGCACTGTTGAATAAATGTCAAGAATACTATTGAATATCAAATGTCGAGTGTCCCCAACTAAGCAAGCCAAAGGCGACAGCGGCAAGGAACCCAAACTCCATCAGGTGACATCAGGTGGCAAACAAGTGGTCCAGTCCAGTACCAAAAGTTTTCACTAGATGTCCATGATTTATTTATTTATTTATTTATTTGTGTGTGTGTGTGTGTGTGTGTGTGTGTGTGTGTGTTCACATAGACCGAAGAGCACCAGAGGGTTAACAAATATTATCTCCTCAAAGGTTTTCAAAGGGTCCAAAATTTGGACTTCACACTTCACACAGTCCAGTGTTTTGTTTTCAAACATTCCTGGGTGCTTTGTAAGTGTTAAGCATCATTGTCCTGCTTAAAGACCCATGACCTTTGAAGGAGACACCTTCTGATGCTAGCTTCAGTATTACCCTCCACAAGGCTTTAGTGATCTAATTTATTAATTCGATTCAACGACTGTATAAGCTACACTCATTGACCCCACAGGCACTTTCAAAGATGTCACTTATTTTTCAATCCGTTTTCCATTCAGTTCATTGTAGTTCTCGTTCTTAAGTTTCCACTCCTCCAATAGCCCCCTCGGCCCTCCACTCGTCCGTGGTGCAGGAGGATGGGGGGATTAACGGATCAGTTCCCAATTTCCCCTCAGCCTGCTCTGCCATAATCACATCATCTTACACCTGACAAGAGGGATAAATTCCATTAGCTTTTATTAGCAGTAATTATCCCTGGCTCTCGCCCCATGCTGTCCCCCATCTCTTCACCCGTTTCCTCTCTCTCCCTTTTTACTTTTATTTCTTTTTGTGATACTCATTCTCTCTCTCTCTCTCTCTCTTTTTATTCCCGTAGTCTATGCTCGCCCACTGTGCCGCTCACCCTACTCTTCTGGTTGGCTTCACCATGGCTTTTAATTAACACCCTCAGTCACAGTCAAGCAGGCTGTTTCCTGGAGCCCTCTGCTCACAGGGCATCCCACACCAGTATCTTACACACATACACACACACACACACACCGTGGGCGAAGGGATGAGATGGGTCACACATTAAATGAGGAGCCGCTGGCTTGTGAAGCCTGTTTCAGTGGGTGCTATCATGCGAGTCCTCTTCTTCTCCCTCTCGCTCTCTCTTCCCTGTTGGCTGTGTTTCAGTAGGAGTCAGCAGTGGCTTTATTGGTCGTTATGTATGGAGAGAGTGATCAGGGTTTGCAGGTGCTGAGAGCTGCTGCAGATGTGTGTGTGTGTGTGTGTGTCTCAGGGCTGATTCATGCTGTCGTCCTCATGAACACATTTGATGTAATTACACAATTATTCCCACTTGCCCACCTGTGGTAGGTGAGCTGTGCGGCTCGTACTTTGTTTCCCAACAACACACTCACGCTATTTCGCTGTTTACGATAATGTCTCACTCTGCCTCTTCACTGATTTTTAAACATCCATGCTTGTTTCTTCTGCCCCATTCTTGTAGGTTGTTGTTTTGCAGTTTAGCTGGTTCTTTGTAGACCATGCATCTATTTACATAAACACAAGATCACCAGGTCAGAACAGTATCAGTGGAGTTTTTCATATTTTCTGCACTGTAATAATAGATAATTATTTGGCAGAATGGGCAATAGATGCTACTTACACTAAGTGAAAACAGCATATTTTCTTAGCGATAGATGCTATTTACACTAAGTGAAAATAGCAATAGATTCTATTTACACCATGTAAAAGTATCAGTTCTTTCCAATAAGAGTAAATAGTAATTAGATGCTATCTATACTTTATATTGGCAGATACTATTTGCACCTCAGTATTTTTGTACATTAAAATACTGAAGCATTAATATCATAGAGTTTAAATGATTATATTTATTAAAATTATTAAATGGATGCTGCCTTATTAGGAGAATTAAAAAAAAACCTATACCTTCCCCTAATCCTACCCAATAAACACTTTTAATATTATTAAACACTCGTTCGCAGTTTATTTCCACTTTTAGAACATTGTTTTCATTTTTATTGAAAATAAATGGCAAAAGGAGGATTCGAACCTGTGCCGATTGTGTTAAAAGCATGGTCTGCCAGCTTTATTCGCTACTGCTACGCCACTGAAGACGTTGAATTCGTTGAATTTTGTCTTTTTTAAAACTTGAGTGGCCCAACCAGACATTGGTGGGCGGAGCTAGTGTAACGGTTGCCAACAAGGTGTGTAAATAGACACTCCGTAATTATTTAGATCACTTGAATCAGCAGTATTTTTAAGAGTGATGGAGTGATTGGAGTGATAGAAGCCAATTTTAATAATGAAGGAAGAGTAGCAGAATATAATGAAGAATTTATTATATCTGTAATGATTGGAGAAATTAAATGAGTGCAAGATTTAACCAAAACAGTGGGTAGAGGTTTGAGTGAACAAGTATCAATTTATATATTTACAATATCACAATATATATTTTTCCTTTGGAAATGTATGATTTTGTTGATTTTTGTAGTTGTCGTTTTGCCCTTGGATATTAATAGTGACAAAAATCACATTGTGTCATTCACTATTCAATATACAAACTAGTCTCCATTTCTTGATGAAACTGCACCTGTTATAGAAACGTAAATATGACTTTTCTTAATTTGTTTTGGTGGTTTGATGCGAGGAATATATCACATATTTACACATATTCACCACATGGATTTCTAGAAAAATTAACTTTAGATTTAGATATACCTGAATGGTAAATTTCCACTGAGAGAACTTAAAAAATTTCCTTTAAAATTACCTGCCACTGGCCAGTAACATTTTATTTTCTTGCCAAAACAAATTATAGTTTTTTAATTTTTTGACCTTGACATTCTAATTAGTAGCTGAAAGCAAAATCAAATACATCCAAATTTTTTATAAACCAACAAGTAAAGGCCTGGGGGATTTGTAGAACTTATTGATATTCCAATTCTGCAGAGATCTCCTGAACTTATGTCTGATTCTTTTTCTTTAGATTTTTTCCTGCAATAGTATTAGTGCTTTCACTGCTGATGTTGTTTTCAATAAATATAGAAAACACACTAGACACTAAAAACTTTTTTGTTTTTTGTTTTTGGTTTTTTTTGTTTTGTTTTGTTTTGCTTTAATTGTTTTGAAACACAATATAGAAACTCACACTAGACACTAAAAACTTTTTTGTTTTTTGTTTTTCGTTTTTTTTGTTTTGTTTTGTTTTGCTTTAATTGTTTTGAAACACAATATAGAAACTCACACTAGACACTAAAAACTTTTTTGTTTTTTGTTTTGTTTTGTTTTGTTTTTGATGGGCACCCTCTGTTTTGTTCTATTTGCTATTCTGCTGGGCTTGCACTGGGTTTCATTTACATGCCGTCTTGGTAACGTCTGCTCTCACGGTGCTCCCTCTAGACCATCAACTGCCTACATAAATCTTGCACTTCAATTAGAATTTACAGAGGGCAAAATGGCACCAACAGAGCAGAGCTGCAGAAGTAAACTACAGGAGATGGTCATTTAGCCATGAGTGGCGTTTTAGGCAGGCATTTGCTTCGACAGACTCAACTGTGTAATAGGCCCCCTGCATAGCGTTAGAAAGTGTAAAGAGGCTCCCAGTGGGTGAGGGAGGTGCTGTTCAGATGGACACGGAGATGGACGTGCACACATGCTACTCGGTGGCCCCTGAAGTCATTGTGACTGTCATGGCAGATATCTAAACAAACTCGCCACAGTAATGAGCTGGGGGGGCATGGCGGGCCCCGAATGAGCTCAGCAGGGAAGCTGTACTCATCATACTGTCACTCAGAGTGTCTTAGTAACGGCAGCCTGAAACCAAAGGGTCACCAGCACTCACAGAAGCCTATCTACTGATCATGTGTGTGTGGCAGTGTGTGTTTATGTATATGTGTGTGTGTCAGAGCAAAAGGACGGTTAATTAGATTCAGTGGTGGGTGGACGCTAATGACAGCGGAGCGCTCTATCCCGCTGGGACTGATATGGAACAGCGCATTACACTGATGGGAAAACTATCTCTCTCTCTCTCTCTCTCTCTCTCTCTCTTGCGTTCTTTCCTCCACTCATACTCCCATCCGCAAACTCACACTCCTCCTCCTTTTAGTTCTCTGACTGTGTTCAGGGACTCATTAGAAAACACCACAAAGCGATATCCACTTGACCTCGTTAATTAATCAGCTACGTCGTGTTGCTTGTATAAATCCGAGCTCTTCGTAGGACACATCCTGTTGCAGCCCTTCCAGGCTTCCGGATTGGCTCTGCGCTAATGTGGCTCCACCTTCACTGGCTAGATCTCCTGCAAATGGGACAAAATGGTAATTAGTCGGAAGCCAACACAGTTGTTTAATTAATACATCAGGCGAGATGAGTTGCTTCGTGCCAGAGATGTTGTCGTAGTACATTCCGTTCTTTGATGCGGCTCTTGCCGTCTGATTCTGATGACCTGCTCTCTGGTCATTAGCAGAAACCCCTATCTCTGTGGATGCAGTCACTGCCAGGGTCATCTCGCCCCGTTCCCCCCACTAGACAGGCTGAGAGAGAAGCAGAGGCTCATCTCTGTCCAGAGGGCACTGCATGTAAATGGGCTGGAATGGCCACGCATACAGATGCCTTCCAGGCGGCGGCTCCCTGAGACATAGAAGCAGCAAATTGGCACAGGATAGCTGTGGGTGATGTGTGTGTATTGCTCCATACAGCACATGGGACATTATTTACAGCCTCTGGAGCCCCATGACTGCCAACATCAGGCCTGCTTAGAGAGGACGGATATGGAAACTGTTTTGCTTGCTGTGTTGATAACAAAACTTTGCTTCTGTATCTCTAGCTATATTCTCTCTTAGATGCAGTATACTGTGCCTTGACACTTTGTTCTGAACGGCATGCGTATAGCAGTGTGATGATTAAGGTGCATTGATAATTCTGTACAAATTCTGTATAATATAGGACAATTATCTTCATGTTATAGCTACAGTAATAACATAAATAACACATAAAGAATATTTAAAAATAAAATTTATATTTTATGTACTACAAGTGATTTTAGGCATCATAACATTATAATGTACAATATAAAAAAAAAATGTTAATGTGTTTTTGATTGGCTACAAAAGTGTGTGCTGCCCTCTTTTTGTATACACCAAGTTAGTGTGGACATTTTATGCATGGTATGCATAAAATTGCGTACACAACCTAATTGCATAATTTAGTAAATGTGTGAAAATATAAATATTTCTCTAAATGTGCACACTTTTGGACTAAAAGCCATGATTGATGTTGTTTAGTGAAGCCCTGTGATCACAAATAAACCAGAGTAGATGCAATTGAATGTACTCAAAGTCCACTTTCAAGGAAAGTCTGTTCACTTGGCGGCCATATTTGCAATGCCTGCAGGCAGCTATTTTGGGCATCCAAGACCAAGTCCTATCTATTTGAATGGGGGAATCCTGAAATCTCAAAAACTGTTTGGCAAACTCGCAATTACATAACATATTTCAAATCAGCTACGAAATCTGACATGAACTGTCCCATTAATGTTGTTTCTTATGCTCAAATAGCGTTAAAAAAGCTTATTTTTCAGGCTAGACGAGCAATGCGCATGTGCAGTCCTAAGCGTGAGTCTCAGGTTTCTATGGGAACCGGAGCTACTGATGGCAGCTGCAGTGACGCAATGACTTTATCAATCAGCGATTGGCTCTTTTACTTAGAAGGCGGGGCCTATTCCGTCATATTGCACATTGCAGTTTCTCCTTTCCTTACTAATAGGAGCGAACCGTCTTTCTATATCTATCGTCTTTGATGTACTGTATTTATATGTATGTGTGTGTCTCTTTATGTGCGTCTCAATATGTATGTCTGTCTCCTTATTCTTTTTCGAAATATAAATAACTACCAGTTGATTTTGCCCTTGTGACAGAAATTAAGAATTTACTGCCACTGGCTACGTTTACATGCAACCTGGATGTTGTTTGACGGTTCAATTCGGACAGAAAAGCCTTCTTGTAAACACCTTAATCGATCTGATTGTATCTGAATTTCGATTTGATTGGAAGGGGTGGTTTGTTCCTTTTCTAATCCGATCAAAAGGACATGTAAACTCTTGATCGAATTGAAAAACAAAACTGGAAAGGACTACGCATGTGCAATGGCGCAGAAATGGCATACTGATACACTTTATTTAGCATTAATGCTCTAGATTCGTCAATCAGAATGAATTAATTCCAATTGAAACAAAAGGTGTGCGTCTAAACATAGCCATTATAACTGTTTTTCACCATAAATAGTTGTCAAATATCGAAGCTAGGATGCTAATCCTTCTAGTGGTACAGAGTTTGTCAAGATTTAAAAACATGTCATGGTGAATGTAAACAGCAACAGTCTAGGGTGATTTTTACATCCAAAGTAGTCTCAAAATGTCTCGTCTCAAAAGATCTGTTCTCAAAAGGGAAATGCGTAGGAAGCAGGATTTCTTACTGATTTCCGTGATGTCATTACAACATGTTCTTTTGATTTGCAGGAGTTTCATCCTCACCTCGTTGGTACACGCATCAGCCAGAATAGACCATTGCTGTAAAACTCCCTCTTGTGGTCAGGAAAAGTCTCTCTCTCACACACACTCATTAATTTCCAATGCCAGTTGCTCCAACCTCCCTTTTCATTGGGTATGAGTGTTTTTTGTTTGTATTATAGTGTTTGTTTTGCTTTGACTTTTAGCAGACCATAAGCCAATGGTGGGGGCCAGCGATTTGTGGGGGGGCCGTCATTGTTTTGACAGATTTAGTTACAGAAGCACCGAGATCAATTATTCAGCAGAGCCATGCATGGTTGCAGGATTAATGGTGCGTGTGGCGTATAAATCAAGCAGCAGTCTTGAACCACTTCAGGAGAGAGGAAACAGGAATGACGCTTGCGGAAAAGGCATTAGCGTCCACATTCATTCTCTGAGCGAGCATTCCTAACCTTGAGATGGCACGAGAGCCAGGGACGGTTAGCTTGCTCTCAGTCGCAAATAAAGCTTGCCGTTTTCCGACAAAGCAAAGCTCTGATAACTAACACCTGCACTCTGTCACATTAGATCATCTGGAGTGCGGGAAGCACACTGAAGGACGGAGGCGTCATATCACTCATGCGCAAGGATAAAACGGGTCAGCCCATATCTGTAATTGGGGAAAGTAAACTGTTGAGGGGATTGAGCTCCAGAGATACTGTATGTCACATAACTCACTCCCTCCACTCCACCTCTTCCTCTGCTTCCTGTCTCTCTAACACCCTCTTTCAATCACCCAACTTTGCTACTGTCTTTCTTATATCTTTTATCGATGTCTGAATGTCAGTGAATTTCAGTTGGCACTGTGCTGATCGATGGAATTACAAAATATATCCAACAGAGTCAAAGTGAAGCCTGCTGCACACACCAAAATGTAGCCCTTCTTTTTAAATTAACAAAATATTTATTTATTTACTTACTTATAAATAATAAATATAAACATCCTTATTTATTTATTTTATTATATTTTTCAAAATCCATGTTTCAGATCATGTTATGGTTTCTTCTAATTGTTATGATTTCATCTTTTTATTTATTTATTTTTTGTTATATATTTTATTTTTTAAATTATTATATTTTTCAAAAATTCCTCTTTAAATCCAGTGCCTTGTCCATAGGCCTGACTATATCTGGATGTTATGATTCCTTCTATTTGTTATGATTTCTTCTTTTTATTTATTTTATGTTTTATATTTTATATTTCATATTTTATTTATTTTTTTTATATTTTTCTAATTCCTGTTTAAATCCAGTGCCTTGTCCATAGGCCTGACTATACCTGGATGTTGTTTTTTGTTGTTGTTGTTTTATTGTTCATACAAGGAGGGTCATATGAGATATTTATTTTCAGTATAGCTAAAGACTTTCAGAAATCAGTGTAGATGTTAGCAAGTAGAAGAAGAGTGTAAGAGTGATGTAATTGCAAGCAGATTGAGTTAAGGACCTATCAGTGTACACCATCTAGAATTTCATGACAGAACTTTGTATTTCTTGCTTAACTTAATTCCCGGAGAATCCAATGAAATATATTGTTTTTCCAACCTACAGAAGTTATGGACAGTTACACATGATCCAAAGTTACCATTTTATTGTGATAAACATTAAAAATATTATCCTTTTAATTAGAGACGGGTGCAGGCTAAAGGCCAGGCTGGAGCATGTCGTGAGAAGAGGGTAGCTATGATAGTGAAAGGAATAAGACACAGAGAAAGGCTGTATATTTATGAGGACAGAAGGGGCTGCTGCCCACGGCAGATAAACACAGGTTCCAACCAACAGTCTGTGAGAGAGGGAACAGGCTCTGGTCCTGAACAGATGCACCACCAAGCCAGCTTCAAAACATCTCATAATAAGTCAGCCAGACATGGGCCTCTGAAATGAAGTGTCACTTCTCATTCTCCTTCCCTTCTGTCTTACACTTGCTCCTTTAGTTTTTGTCTCTCCTATGTCTCCCTCTCTCTTTCTCATAACACAGAATCTGTCTCCTTGTATCTGGGCTCCACTGCCCTTGTGCGTGTGTGTGTGTGCGTGTGTATTTGTGTGTTCTTGTATATATGGTTTATGAGGACACAGTTGTGTATAATGACATGGGTATTACAACGTAAACATGGTTCCTTCAACACTTCCTGTGTCCTCATGAACCAAATTGCTTAAAAAACTACTAAACTGTTTTTTTTTTTTAATTCAAAAAATGCCAAAAGTTTTCTGTGATGGGTAGGGCTAGTGTAAGGGGCTAGAATATACAGTTTGTACAATAGAAAAATCATTATGTATGTGTAGAGTGCAAGTAAACCACATATACGCGTGTGTGTGTGTGTTTAAACACAGACGGAGCGTGTTCTCAATACAAGATCACAAACTCTTCAAGCCTCTTCAGGTTTCTTAGACTTTATCTGACTTGAAAGTGGAATTCAGTCTGTATAATACTAACCACTGTGTTTTATTTATTTTCTCCCATGGAGTTCTAAATTAATGTTTTGGAGTAGAATGTTCTAGTCCTGTCAATCAATGTAAAAAAAGAGAAAAAAAGAGAGAGAGAGAGATATAGTTTTCTTTATTCCAAAGCACTAAAACGAATATTCCTAGCACAAATAAAGAATTTAAATATTTTAAAATATAAAACCTGTCCTTGATTCTGATTGGTCAATAGCTGTGTGTGATTCACGATAAAACACGGCTATGACCGCTTCACCCAACAGTTCTGTGTATCACTACACAACACCCTTAGCAACCACTCTTAGCAACGTAAACTGTTTGTATTGTTCATTGAAGCTTACTGTATTATGTAGAACAAAATTGTGAGAGAGAGATCGATTGAGCGAGTTTATTACTTGTATTCAGATTTAGCATCTTCCTTCAGGTCAGTCCTATGTTCATAATAAAAATCTGTTTAAATGTCCGATGTATTATCCTGTCCTTTTAACAGTTAAGGGGTTTTCCCGTGACTGACAGTCGCTAGTCAAAGCATTTGTCAGTTGTGTCTTGTTCCGTGTTCAAAAAAATTCAGTCTTTTCAATATAAAAGTCTTCGCTACTGACTGACACACTCATAAAGACAGTCTTTGCCGCCATCTAATAGCATAATAATGTAACTTCTGTTGCTGTTCACGGTCAGGGACTATTTTTTCCAGCAGAAGGAAGTCTTTTAGTAAGAGTTTACTTCATGAAAGTTGCATTGTTACATATTTTTGGCTTTAATATTTGTATTGTGTGGTAATTGTTTTATAAAAGCAATAAGGTACTCGAGGCTAGAGCTGTATCGTGAATAAGTTTGCGTCGTGCCTAACAACGCCCTTCAGCTGTGACTTATTCATGATACAGCACAGCCTCTCGTACCTTATTGCTTACTTTTATATATTACAAAATATAAAGAAAGAAAATAATCTTTAAATGTATTATTATTATTATTATTATAATTAAGAATATTTCCAGACATATATTTAAATATACAAATGCTGTTAACATAAAGATTTAGTCACCACATTATTATATTTTCTAGACCTGCCATCTACAGCTTGTGCACCACAATTTTCAAATAATTGCACAGATTCTTATTTGGATTGAGTTCAGGCCCATTCACCTTTTTGTTCTTGAGCCGCTTCAGTGTTAATTTGGCTTGTGTTTTGGGAGTAAATTTGGCAAGGTTGCTCAGGTTAGTTAGGCCTGTATCGGTCCTGCTAGTTAAGGTCGGACTGATCATTCTGTCTGTCACTCTGTGAGAATATCAAGCTGTCCCAAACTGTTCCCAGCCATCTGGATCCTGACTGAAAACCTTTCCACCATGCTCCAAAATATAGCAGCCCATCTCTGGACAGCATGAGCTCAGAGCAACCAACCACCACCAAAAGTAATTAATTGTGTCTGCTTTACTAAAACACATGCTCATTTGCAACTGCTTCACTAACACATATCACACACTCATATCAACCCTTTTAACAGATGCGTAATTTTATGGTAAGTTTTAACAGCCTGACCGATAACAGTACAGTAAAATAATAATCAACTAACTATGGTTTGTTGTTACCAATTGTCCTGTCCTCTAGCCTACTCAGTAAAGCTGCATTTTTCGTAGTGTGGGAAGTTTCATAGGTTAAAATGTCAAATGCGCCATTTAAAATGCGACTTTGCGAAACAGACTGTCCTTAACTTAAATGTTGCTATAGCAGCCTAATATTAATGCTAGAAAGTCTATGCACTTTTTTAAATAGGCTATTCTATTTCATCATAAAAATCCAATTTCAAATCTACAGTATCTTGACTTAGGAAGCAGGATAGTCAGGTGAGCGGGTAATGCCCACCTCCAGTTCCAGAGGAGGAAATGCGGTTTGGCCTGTACTGACCTCGCTTGACCCCTCCGCCCCAACCTCTCCATCCCATCACCCCTCCACCGCCTTCAGCCTGCGTTTGCACGAGGAAGATTAAGCCACTCTGACGAAGCCGTGTTTACAAATATGCAGGCAGAGGAACAGGGCAAGCGACGCTGAGGAGGAATAGAATACAAATTGCTTTTTTTATCTCTCTCAGGGCCTGGGCTTGAGAAAATGTGTTTGCGATTGGTGTTCCTCTGCCTGTGAAGGATAAAGCCTATGCTCTGTGTTTGGGTGCCGGTTAGCATTCGTGCTCTCTCTCTCTCTCTCTCTCTCTTTCGCCATTCCTCTCTCTGTACCTCCTGTTCTCTTTCTGCCCTCCTTTTCTCCTCCTTCATCCCAGGGTCTGATTTTCTGGCTGTTTCGCTAGTAATCAAGTAGTCTCTCCGCTCTCCTCTGATGTCTCCCTGACTCTGTTTCTCTCCCTTTTCTCTCTTTTTTGAAGATACTCTTTATGATTAACAGTCTCTGTGAGCGGCTGTCTGCTCGTGCAGGAGCCGGCAGAAATGAAGAGAGCATATACATCAAGCTGGGAGATCTATAACTGTGTGCTAATCACTGCTAACACAATTATGCAGAGCTACAGATTCTCACTGGTTTATACAGTCACACTCCACACTTCCATTCGTGTGTTTTGTGTGTTTCAAAAGCAAAGATTCTGCCATCATTTACTAACCCTCATCTTGTTCCAAACCTATATGACTTTCTTTTTTATGCTCAACACAAAAGAAATTACTTTGAAGAATGTTGGTTATCATTGACTTGACACTGACAAAAACACTAAGACAAATGCCTTTTTGTATGTTATGCAAGAAAAAAAGTCATACAGGTTTGGTGAGTAAATGGTGACAGACTTTTACATTTTGGTTGCAACATCCCTTTAAAATTTTCTAAAATTGTTAATTAAATAGTTGTTTTTTCTGCATATGTTAAGATGTTTAAATGAATAGTTTATTTAAACATTAAAAACTCTGTTATTTAATGAGGTATATGTTGCCCTAAACCCATATATATTTTCCATACAGCAAAAGTAAAATGGGAGGAATGCTGTTGAGTTCCAAAAAATGACAAGAAAGTATCATTATATAATCCATATATATATAGTACAGCCCATGCAACTCTTTTTCCAAGTGTTCTGAATCCATATGATAACTTTTAAATCATGTATTCTTGACTGCTGAGCACTGTTGGAAAATGGGAAGAAAAAAAAAATTGATCTTTTGCTTGACTTTATCTGATGAGCTTAGCTTTGGAAGTTATGTAGTTCTCATTTCACAATTTCTAAGGTTTGATCTCTTTTATTTAAAAACTCAGAATGAATTGTTTTTATGTGACATGGTTTTATGTTTGAAATGTGTATTTTGTTGAAAAAAAAAAAAAAAATTGTAAAGCCATCACTGGTACACAAGGAATCAATTATATTCAAACATATTCAGATTTCCCCACAATCTGTTACCAAATCAAATGCCATTTTGCAATCGGCACAAAAAAGAACTTCAATTTTATATCATATATAGCTTCTGATGGTTTGAAATTTAGCACAGGAATCGTATATGAACCACTTTTATGGTCCTTTTATTGTGCTTCATTGTATGGAACAGAGCACCCATAAAAACAGCTCCTTTAGTGTTCTACACAATAAAGAAAGTTATACAGTTGTGGGTGAACTATCCCTTTAAGTTTCTTGTAGTGTTGGGTTAAACAGTTTAACCTGCTTTCCATATTTTGACACAGTCCAGTCATTGTGTTTGTCTGCTCAGCATTTGTTGTGAACATTTGAAGCTGTTCAAAAAGCATGAGAACAGTTTCCCCAGGGAGCAAAGCTTTGTGCATAAATATTTAGCACAAATGGAAATAAAACGAAGCGCTGCGCGTTCTGAAATGGAATTCATGCAAACCAGCCTCTGATTCATATTCAAACGTCTAATATTACTGCGACATGTTTACGAATCACTTGCTCTCTCAAATCTCAATTGCTGATGATTCCAGAAACTTCAACATGCTGAAAAACATCAGCTGTTTTCAGATAATCCCTGACCTTTGACCCACATAGAAGGGACTGACCGTCCTTTTGACTTTCTATTAGCTTCCGTAATGAAACCGAGAATTCTATGAATAATGGCCTGCTACAGCTGATGGAGACACAGATTCATTATTCAGCACGCCGGTAGAGTTCGGCCCTGCCGTGGGCAGGGATCAGGAGGAGGTAGAGGAGAGAATGGGATCTCAGACAGGGTGATGGTGTGAATGGAGAATGAGGAGAGACAATTCCCCCGTACTTCAAAGTTTTTTTTTCAGAGGGTTGAAGGGGAATTATCTCTCAATACCCGTGATATTTTTGACAAGGAACAGAGTGCCGAAGCCTTTTCTCTTCATATTTAAGAGATAAACTCTCTTCAAAGCTTTCATGAAAGTTTCTGTAATTGTTATATTAGACACCAACAATCCCTCCCTTCAGGCAGCTAATCTCTCATTTAAACTTTCTCTCCTTTTGACTCCGGCATGTAAGAGCCTCTCCTCAATTTGGCCTCGCTGTTTGAGAGCCATCTACTATCCTTCGCAGACGGAAATAACCGAGCTCTACGGAGTCCCAGAGGCCCACGTTCTTTGTGTTAGGAGCTCATGCATCACCAGCCCTCTCTGACAGAGAGAAATATGCCATTTATTTTTGTTTCACCCTGATAGAGGAAGACACAGAGCAGATGAAGGAGGAAAAAAAGCTGCCTGTTGCACATGGTTCCTCGTGAATCATGTTTCTGTCCGTAGAACTCTGGCCAGGCTTCTGGCCCGAAGTCACTTTGTCAGACAGCAGGACTTAATGGGCTATTACGGTACCCTTACATTGTGACACAGAGAAATTCATAGTAATGATGGCTCTATACGCTCTGAGCCTGCTCATCCTGAGGGCTGATTGGGGTTCGGATGTGTAAAAGCGCTTTTAGACAGTGTATATTCGTCTTGTCTGGATACCACCTTCACCTTCTGTCAACTAATGATGTAACAGATCAGCAATCAACAGTCACACTCTCTCTTTACCTGTCTCGCACACAAGTAGGTAAATAGTCAGTATCCTTGGAGTAACCTGACACCATAGACACAGTGGTAGCACCGGAGTTCATGTATCAACTCCTGTGGGTTTAGATCCAACAACCTTTCAGTCACTTAGAAAACTAAATTTAAAGCAGCGGTCTCCAAACTCGTCCTTGAGGGCCACTGTCCTGCAGAGTTTAGCTCCAACCACAATTAAACACACCTGAACCAGCTAATCAAGGTCTAATTAGGCATACTAGAAACATCCAGGCAGGTGAGTTGAGGCAAGTTGGAGCTAAACTCTGCAGGACAGTGGCCGAGTTTGGAGACCCCTGGTTTAAAGGGATAGTTTACTCACCCTCGTCATTTCAAACTAGTATGACTTGTTTTTTTATGTTGATTCATATAACCGCTAAACCACACCACCTCTACACGCGCATTTACACACGCTTCAGTCTGTCGCCGTTGTCCGAGAGTGCTGGAATGTTCGGTATTCCACAAATGTTCATCATATGTGAGAGTATGCTGGGGTTTTAGTGTGTAGAGGAGCAGAGGAGCACGGGGCCTTTGCCACCACGCCATCCCATTACCTCAGCCTGCTCCGGCAGGGCTTTAACCTTGGCAGGCACGCTGGAGGAGAGAGGGTAATTCTAACCTTAAAAACCTGCTGATTAAAGCTAGTTTTGTGGAATTCGATTCCACTTAATGCCTTTGGCCCTGAGCCCAGAGGCCTGGCATTAACATCAACAGACACTGTGTCTTCTGCCCGAGAGACGTGCTCAGGCATGCACACACACACACACACACACACACATACACACATTTGTTGTACTGTCACAGACATGAGTGTGGGTAATACGCACGCTATTCCTCCTCCTTATCACTTTTTCTCTCTCTCCATGTGTGCAATGATATTGGACGGCCTTAGGTGTACAATATTTCCTCTGTGTTATTGTTGTGTTTGTGATATTGATGTATGGCTGTGTTTACTTGTCCAGCTCGAATAATTAATTCCCCCTTTCGGGGTTTGTGTATAAACTGTTTTTGTTTATTTACAATGTGCAAGGTATTTTTAGAAATCAAATTACCATAAGGCTTTCTTTTTTGTGCAGGCGGTTTTGTGTGGTGACAATCATGGTCTCCTTACATTCATTTATTGCGAAGGCAGAGGTGTTGTAGGATAAAGAGGTGGCTAAACTCAATGAGATGATAATGCTCACAAGAGATGATACTAGAAGATGTACTATCAGGGTTAGAATTTGAATTAAGGTAGCAACAATTTTGGAGAATTCCAATTCCAATTTATATTCAAAGGATTGTTTACCCCAAAATGAACTTCTTTCTGCATCCTTTTATCATTTACTTACTTATGATGCTCAAGGCCTATATGACTGACTTTCTTCTATTGAACACGGTAGTGTTGTCAAAAGTACCAACTGCGATATTTTACGACTTTCTTCTTTGGAACACAAAAGAAGATATTTTGAGAAATGTCTCAGAATTTTTTTTTCTTGCAATGGAAGTCAATGGTCACTAATTCTGTTTGGATACCAACATTCTTCAAAATATCTGTTCTAGTGTTGTCAATACCAAGTTGGTACTGAAATTTTAAAAATGTGACGCTTTGAGCGCTGTTGAGTGGATTCGTAAACACCTCTGATTGGCTTTTGTGTTCACGCGCTCATCAATCGTGTCTGTGATTGCTACAATGATCAACGCATGGGAGTGTTTGGAAGCACACGGAAGTGTTTGAATTTGAAAACAGGAGCAGGCTTCTATTAGCAGACTGTGGTAAACACCTCTGATTGGCAATTGTGTTCACGCACTCATCAGATATGTCTGTGATTGGCTACAATGATCAACGCTTCAACAACATGTTGTAAATAGACATCAATGACCAGTCCGCTGATAGACACCTGCCTTCAAGTGCTCCCGCTTTCAAATTCAAACACTTCCATGTGTTTTCAAACGCTCCCGTGTGTTGATCATTGAAGCCAATCACAGATATCTTCTTTTGTGTTCCAAAGAAGAAAGTTGTACAATTTTGGAATGATATGAAGGATGTATAAATAATGACAGAATCCTTTAACAAAGTAAAATGGTTTGACAAAACAAGATTTGAATGATGGCTTGACAGAAATTGTCTAAAAGTTTAAATACCTAGATTAAGTAATAGTTTATAAGTAATAGTTAAGTAATTGTTTAAGTACCTTTACCGTTTTTCTATGGCTTTTTTTTATACAGTGCACAGCTCTGCCACACTTGGATGTGCAGAAGTCTTGGAAGTTGTCTGTGTGTAAAGAAAGTTAGGTTGTGATTGGCTGTGTGGCAGTCTGAGACTTAGTGGCAGCCTGTTACTGCTTCAGCTAGCCATATGGGTTCAGCAAGGTAGGTATAGACCTGTTCTTCCTTGAAAGAGACTAAATAACTTGCAGGACAGGAGACAGGAGACATACAGTGGCAAGAAAAAGTTTGTGAACCAATTGCAGATTCTGTGAAAATTAGAATAATTTTAACAAAATAAGAGAGATCATACAAAATGCATGTTATTTTTTATTTAGTACTGTCCTGAGTAAGATATTTTAACATAAAAGATGTTTGCATTTAGTTCACAAGACAAAACAATAGCTGAATTTATTAAAATGGCCCCATTCAAAAGTATGATTCACAATAGTGATTCATAATACTGTGTGAATTACCTGGATGATCCACGACTGTTTTTATGTTTTGTGATGGTTGTTCATGAGTCTCTTGTTTGTTCTGAGCAGTTAAACCGAGCTCTGTTCTTCAGAAAAATCCTCCAGGTCCTGCAGATTCTTCAGTTTTCAAGCATTTTTTGCATATTTGGACCCTTTCCAGCAGTGACTGAATGATTTTGAGATCTGTCTTTTCACACTGAAGACAACTGAGGGACTCAAACTCAACTATTAAAAAAGGTTCAAACATTCACTGATGCTCCAGAAGGAAACACTATGCATTAAGAGCCGAGGGGTGAAAACTTTTGAATTTGAAGCTCAAGGTAATTTGTACTTAATTTTTCTTCCGGGAAACATGCAGGTATCTTCTGTTGCTTCCGAAGGGCAGTACTAAATGAAAAACAAAGATATTTAAACAAAATGAGAGAAATTGTGACATCTTCATCCTGTTCAAAAGTTTTCACCCCTCGGCTCTTAATGCATTGTGTTTCCTTCTGGAGCATCAGTGAATGTTTGAACCTTTTTTAATAGTTGAGTTTGAGTCCCTCAATTGTCCTCAGTATGAAAACATGGATCTCAAATCATTCAGTCACTGCTGGAAAGGGTTCAAATTAGGGCTGAAATGATTAGTCGACATTATCGACAACGTCGACAATAAAAAATTGTCGACAAATATTTTTGTTGTCGAATAGTCTCTTGATCTCAAACAACCTATTTGAAGGGCCTGCAATAACGCGGTGTAACCAGTGGGGCGCTGTAGCGCAATACTGTAATGCAGCCCTCCCGGATCCAGTCCAATAAAAGAAGTCAGTGCTTTGGAGAGCATAGTGCAAACGAAGTCGAACCCGTGAAATGTGGGAGATTAACATAGCATAAACATAACAAACATAACGTTTAGCAGAACTACAGAATACTGTCATGCAGGGCCACCAACTCTCATTCAAACTCACTGTTCTCACGCCACACGTTCATTTTCTCACACAGTGAAAGATGCATCGCAAAGCAAAGAGGACACAGACAACGCACCGACAGATCAGGTTACTTTTGATATAAAACGAAGTCTAAGCTTTTAAATTCAGTCAATATTACTACGGGATTCAAACAATACTTGTGGTGGTGACGCTGTTTAACGTGTGGCAGATTGCTGTAACATCTCGGTTCAAGCGGCATGTGAACCTATTCCTCTCTATTACAGCGCGAAATAAACATGAATGAACATCAAAAAGTACTTACTGAACTTACTGAAATGAATCCATCTCCATTGTAATCACTTAATTGGAGTTTTAACCGCAGAAAGAAGTCAATAAAACTTGCAAACAAATATATCACACAAAATGTAATATTTACCTCAGGAAAGCCATTCAATGACCATAAACTCGATAGTTGTGTGTGTGTGTGTGTGTGTGTGTGTGTGTGTGTGTGTGTATATATATATATATATATATATATATATATATATATATATATATATATATATATATATAGTTTATTTACTAGTTAAAGTACAGTATAATATATTTTAACTAATTGCTAAAGTAGAATAATCGAACAAAGCTTACTGATTAATCAGTGCAATAATCGATAATTAGTCGATTAATCGTTCTAATAATCGATAGATTAATCGATTATCAAAATAATCGTTTGTTGCAGCCCTAGTTCAAATATGCAAAAATGCTTGAAAACTGAAGAATCTGTAGGATACAGAGGGTTTTTCTTAAGAACAGAGCTCAGTTTAACTGCTCAGGAACCAAACAAGAGACTCATGAACAACCATCACAAAACAAAAAAAAGTCATGGATCATCAGGTAACCACACACAGTATTAAGAATCAATGGTTTACATATTTTTGAATGGGGTTATTTTAATAAATTCAGCTATTGTTTTGTCTTGTGAACTAAATGTAAACATCTTTTATGTAAAATATCTTACTCAGGACAGTACTAAACAAAAAATAACATGCGTTTTGTATGATACTTCTCATTTTCACAGATTCTGCAAGGGGTTCACAAACTTTTTCTTGCCACTGTATTTGTGTCTTTGCCTCAGGCTCAATCCACAGCCCTTAGGCAGGTCTACTTATAGATGCCTGATTGATAATACTTGAACTTGATCTTCTTAATGAAACGGTGACTGCAATAGATCTGGCAGCACAAGGTTTCATAACCAGGACATACTCGTGAGGGTTTGCGTGTCATGTATGCATATAGTTATCCAGATCTGTTCAGTATTGCTGAAAGAAGAGTAAGGCATGACAAATGTACATGTTCAAGTGATTGGTAATAGATTTGTCTTGATTATCTACAAGGTCTCGGCTCACTATATCACTCTACGAGGCAATTCATCAAGTTGTCGCCAATGCGCTTTCAAATTGTATGATTGAGTATTCCCAACTGGATTCACTGTCTGATAAATTATTCCTTGTGTAGCAAGTGCTATAAGACAAAACTCTATCAAGGTTAGTGTGGGGTTCGGTATAGATGCTATATGAGACTAGAGAACACTCTGTGGTGTCTGGTTTCCCTCAGAGGCTTATGGGCCTCAATCAGGGTTGGCACAATATTTAATTTGATGCAAATGAAAATGAGGCTATGAGGTATAGAATATGAGTCTGTTTAATAAGGCAAGACAGGCAAAACCATTGTTTTTTCTGATGCACTGAGTCATAAATCTCCACTTCAGTAGGACTTACATGCACCAATCTTTCCAGTTTTATTTCTATATCTATATTCTGAAGATGTTTACAGAGGGGTTTGTTTATATATTATTCACCTGATTTATATAACATGTTATTCCTAAAAAATATGGTGATTTTTTTTTTTTCTGGCCTGTTGACAGTGTTTTCTAAATTTGGCATGATAAAAATAAAATAACTCTAATATTATGTCATACAAAAACGAAACAATATTAAACCTGACTTTATCTCGTGTTTAGATTTCTCTTCTGAAAATGTATCCTAAAATAATGCTTAATGCTTAATTAATGCTATTTCATCAGATTTCAGTATATTTAAGCATAACCTTTCAGAAATGTTGCAATACAAGACAAATGTCTTAATGTGGTATGATTAATCATCTAGGAAAAATATGGTGATTTCTAATAGTTTTCTAGTCATTTTATGCTATTCACCTGTATTGTCTTGCCTATGTTGCAATATTGAATACTGTACAATGTATTGAACGGACTGTATGTCTGTTCCTCACAGCCTTGTTTTCATTGGCATCACTTTAAACATGGCATCTTCCCTGACTGAGGTTCATCGTCAGCTTCCATTATTACAATCGCACATATTGTCACATCATAAAACAGCAAATTGGCACCATACTTAAGATGTCATGGTCTGATTAAGAGTGCCTTCACACTTCATTATGGCCTAATGAGAGTCTCACATCTTCGGCAGGTTGGACACCTTGCATTCACTGCCAGCCCACCTGCTTTGATTGATAGCTTCGCGTAACACCTCCTATGAAGATGTCCACAACTTGCATGTCCCAATCACAATTCAACTGTCTGACCATGTAACATCTGACTAAAGTGTCCTTCCTCTCTGATGACTCTTGATTTTTTTTTTGTTTTAATCAGCACTTATTACTTTTGGACAGACAAAAATTCTGTTCACAATGTTTATACACATTTTTCCTGTGGTCAATCCATCTCAAGTGGTCCAGTGGTCAAGGTTGCTTGAACATTTTTAATTAAAAAAACAGTTGGCTTTGAAATACCACTACATAGAGGTAATCACTCAATCAAGCTACCAACTTTACAATTTTGAACCGCTTGAAAAGAACTGACCCCACAATTTTTTTTTTTACTCAAATGGCCCATTTCGCCAAAAAAAAAAAAAAAAAAAAAAAAAAAATCTCATCTCATCAAGTTAGTCTGTTTTAGATGTACATTGAGAACTGTTTGTAATTTGTAGTCTTGCTGCTGCTTCAAATGAAGAGTAAGTCAGATTGAGAAATGGAGAGAAGTCCTGCGTGATTGTGGGAATATAATTATGCCTTAATTGCTTGCCATTTGATGTGCTGTCATTTGTCACAGCCCACAGACAGCAAATAATGGCTTCTGTCATTGTCAGTTTGTCACATTGCCACGCAGCCTTGAGAGAGAATCAGCAGAGAGCTGAATAATATTTGTCCTGATTTACTGATAAGGTTGTCTGTGTTAGAGGATTACGGTTTTCTCATTTGCTTTGTTGTGCATATTATATCATCAAATGTTCAGGGAGAATGCGAGATGGTCAGCCTACCTGTGCCTGGAATTGTTTGTGTGTGTGTGAGTGAATGTATTTCCCTATTTTTCTCTTCAGAAAACTAATGACAGAAGCACAGTAAACCTAATAAACAGAGGCTTCCTAGGGCTAATTTATTCACTCTCCAGTACACAGTTTGTAGAACAGTAATAAAAAATACGATGATTTAGAATAAAAATATATACAAATATATGATGTAATATGTTAATGTAATTTAAAAAATATTTGTATTTTTTGTGCTTATAGTATCACCAGGCATTAGCTTAGCAACATGCTAACAGCAAAATCTATTTGTGAGTCAAGTCTCCCTTCCAGAGCGCTGTATGCTCGGCACGAAAAGTTGTTGCCGATCTAAATCACTCCAAACCAGTCACATTTGAGGTTCAGTGATTGTCGGAGCTGCCTTTGCAGGCAACATGCAGGCTTGCTAGGTTTTGTAACTGAGCTATACTGTTATGTATGTGTGTAAGCCCTGACAGTGTGCAAACAGCGTGTGTGTAGCCGATGGACGGTTTACATTGATTCCCGTATCAGCTCTGACAGGTGCTACAGTCTGACACGGCCCAGGCGTCTTGTTTATGCCTGCTGAACACTTTGTGTATTTCTTAAATTGAGTAAACAGAAGCTGCCTGGGGCTAATTTATTCACTCTCCAGTCCGCACAGTGGGATGAACAGTAAGGAACCACACACACCTGTCAATACTGCGGAACAGGCACTCAGAGCGCTTGGCCTGGTACATATAGCAGACATCCACATGTAGACATTATCTGTCAGATGCAGATGGAGAAATGTGTTCTCATATGTTTGGATCCAGATCTGGATGGAAGCTCAACTTATAAAAGCAGTGGCGTTTTGTCGGAGGCACTGCTTCCCTTGCCTTCTCTGAGAAAACGCCCCTGGTAGAAAGCTTTGCTGAGATCTCTGTCTGTCTGGCCCTCTCACACTCTTTCTCTTTCTGTATAGAGGAATGGATGACAGTACAGGATTAGCAGAGGAGTAAGCTGGAACCTGTGAGATACACAGGACCTCAATGCTTTGCTGAGTATAGTGTTTGTTTGCTCATGAGTATCTGAGTGCATTGACACGGCCAGGGAGTTTGTGTCAGCACAAAGACACACTCGCTTGTTTGTTTTATGCTGCTGCTGGTGATAGAAAGAAAGTGAGATGGAGATCTGAATGGATTACTGTCTTACTACTAACTGAATACTTTGCCGTATATTACTGTATATTAGTGGCGTGCAGTGGTGTTCTGAACTGAGGAGGCACATTTTTTATTTATTTATTTATGAACTCAATGTAAATTCATGCATTTCTCTTAACATTGACACATCTTCCTTGTTAAATGAATATTACTTTACATCAAAAAAGAAAAAAAGAAACCAAAGACATTTCTATTTTGTAATTATACATTAACAATGTAATGTTCTATTTATCAATGTCGTTGTCACTGTTGGGTGAGTGACTTGCGCTCTTTTTAATGTCATAATTTGTAATATTTGTGTTGTTTTATATGTAATATGGATTATTTTCTCATCCTATTTTTTGGGGGAGGCTCTGCCTCCCTTGGCTTTTACGGAGGAAACGCCCATGCTGTATATGTACCTGCTACATGATTGTCACATGACCTCACTACGTTGCATGTTTAATTCAGCAAGTGGTGCACAGTTGTCATTACAAAAATAAAATGGTTGTTAATGCATTTTTAATGCATATTTTAAATCTATTTTTGGGGGGATAAATGCAATATATACATCAAAGTTTGGAGTTGTTTTGGAGGTTTTTTGTTTAGTTTTTGAAAGAAGTTTCTTATGCTCTTTAAGGTTGTATTTATTTGATCAAAGATACAGTAAACATTCTGAAATATTAAAATTTAAAACAGCTGTTTTCTATTTTAAATTGATTAAAGAAAATGAGAAATATTTAAAATAAAAACAGTTGCGCTGCTCAATATTTGTGTAGAAATTATATTTTTTCAGGATTTCAGATAGAAAGATAAAATTACAGATTTTATTTTGAAATCTTTTGTAACATAAATATCTTTTCTGTAACTTTTGATCATATAGTGTATCTTAAAGGTGCAGTGTGTAAATTTTAGTGGCATCTAGTGGTGAGGTTGCGACCAATGGCAGCTCACCTCTCCCTTTCGAAGCAAAATAGAGAAGCTATGGTGGCCGTCTGGCCGACACAAGTCAAAGATGTCGTCGTCTGGGACAGCAGAGAGTACGTTAGTCAAGCAATGAGGTTTCTTCTTACTTCTAACAAAGAACGGTCTCTGCTTCTAATAAACCAGACGACTACTACTACTACTTCTTATTCGTGCATATTCAACGTAGTGACGATGCAAGCTTCCTCTAAAATCATGAACGATTTAGAAGAAGAACAACATAGTGATGAAACGCACTCTGTAGAGTGTTTGTCCATTTAGGGCTACTGTAGAAACATGCTGTCGCAAAATGACGACTTGACATGGAGGGGGGGCCCATGGTGTATGTAAATAGAAATGGCTCATTCTAAGGTAATAAAAGCATAATGGTTCATTATGCAAGGTCTTTATACACCATTAAAAAACATAGTTATGTATATTATATTGCATTTCTGTCAATAGATCCTCATAAATTTTACACATTTCATCTTTAACTCTTTGCAATCTGATCAAATAAGAGTCAAGAAACTCATCCTCAAGATACTCTAAGCTTGAGTATATACAGTATATATCTTCAGAGCAATAGTATGCAGGCATGCCATTCCAGAAATAACCTCTGTGTTTTTGCTTTTATGCTTACTCAAAATCAACTGTAGTATGTAAAAATATATGGTTTTGTAGAAACAATATTGCTGACGAGAGGAGAGTGAGTTCCTCCTGCCAAGACTAACAAGATTTCTCTCAAGGATTGATCCTTCTCCTATCTATACCTTGTTAGGAATTGCCAAGGCTCTGATCTTTTGTAGAGCTCTCTTGAAATGGTATTGTGAAGAGTGCCTTAGAAATACCTATTTCAACTTAACTATAGTTTTCATTTGCACACTTTGTGATTTTAACTTTTGTTTAGTCTTGTACAACCAACACTGGACACACAATCCTAACTCGTATGCCACATTAGCTTGTCATTGCAGTATAACGGTGCCCTTAACCTTCTTTAGATCTTCCAAAAAAGTCCATTATTTCTTAGTGTGTGTGTGCCCGTGTGTATCTGCAGGCATGTGTGTACATGTGTGCATACATCCATGCAAGTTTGTGTATGTGCGTGTGTGTGTGTGTGTGTGTGTGTGTGTGTGTGTGTGTGTGTGTGTGTGTGTGTGTGTGTGTGAATGCACCAAGACCGCTTTGTTTTCCAATTCTCCGCAGGTAAATAAATATTCCCTGTGTGCATTGTAGAGGAGCTGTAACCATAGAAATGGATATTTGATTTATTCCAGAAAGAGCCAAGCTCTTTGGCTTGAGTGCTTGCAAATAATATGTTTGGGTAGAAAGCCGGCACCCAGCAACAGCACAACATCACAGATGTCTTTTCAAAATCACATGACTCATTTCAGCCCTGGCAAACCTCTGAGTGTCCTGTCCGTTCCCTGGCCACATGGGCGAGAGTCAGTCCTCAGCTTATATGGGTCACTAATGCCAGCAGTGTTGGAGAGGAACTACTGTAATTGAAAGTGGTGACAATACTAACATATTTTATATGAAATATATAATGTTCAATAAAAAAAAAATATATATATTTAAAAAAAATTAAATCTTAGGTGTATTCTAGTTGTTTTGTTTTATTTAGAGTAAATCTGCTGAATTGTCTGTTAAAAACATAATTTTCTATTCAAGTTTAACACTGTGAGAGAGCCAGACCCCCATAACCCCTACCATACCCTTGTTTTTCATACATGGCCATACACCATGGGACAAGGTCAAAGGGTTCTTTACTAACCATGTGGTTCTGTCTGTGTGTTTTTTCCCCAGTGTCTGTACGGCTGTTATGTCCACTCCTCCATCATCCCTACCTTCCACCGCAGGTGCTACTGGCTTTTACAGGTAAGACTGCCAGAGACTTGGACACCTGTTGGGAACTCAGTTACCTATTGTTATTTTTCTGAAGCCATCATATTTGTACCCCTCTTTTTCCCCTTTTATTTGGAGCCGAGTTGCACACCTTCAAGTGTAATTCAGCTGTAATGGAGACAGGCAGGGAGATTAAACATTAACCCCTCAGCCCGCTGGAGCCTGAGCTCACCCACTGATCAAAGCTAACCTCGAGACTACAGCCCAGCACAGAGGAAGGTCCAGAGAGGAATCGCATGCAGATGAAGCCTTTAAAAGAACACAAAAGATAGATATTCCTGATTTTTAAGGACATATACTAAGGATAGACTCACAAGTGACAGCAATCATTGATCATAAAACACAATAATTGCATGACTTTTGTTTTTTCAACGTAAAACATTTTATTTAATATTTTTAAGTGTCATTTTGATTGCACAGTATCAACCAAATAACCAGTCAGCAATTTGATTCAACATTTTGAATTAGTGTCGCATTTTTTAATTAAAGGGTTTGTTGATTATGATTTCACTTTTTTAACTTTAGTTAGTGTGTAATGTTGATGTTAGAGCATAAGCAATGTCTGCAAAGTTAGGACGCTCAAAGTTCAATGCAAAGGGACAAATTTTTATAGAATTTGCTGTTTAAGGAGTACAACATCCGGCTGGTAGGGACTACAACGAGGTTCTTCCCGGGTTAGTGACATCACAAACCCTAAAATTTACATAAAACCTGCCCCCTGAGAACATGCAACAAAGGGGTCAAGGCCATGTTGGGCTGCTTTAAGCCCGGAATACACTGCACGATTTTTGGCTGTCCCAGACGAAAGATTGCCATCGTGAAACAATCGTGGCAATTTCTGTGATCATGGCTCTTAATTGGTGGTTAATTGGTTCAAATACGGCAAAGATTTTCCCGGTCTACGACCTACGTCTACTGACCAGCCAATAAAAATGCGACATGAAATCAACGCGACATGGCGCTAAAACTTAAAACTGCTTACCTCAAGCTCTTTTCTCTTCTTCTTTCAATGCTTCCTTTTTATTTTCAGCACACATAAAAACTACAACTGCCAAAGTGTGATTCAACAAAGTGTTTTGTTTACCAGTAGCGCATGCTGATGACGTTTTATTCTTCTATAGAAACTTGCATCATAGCCTACGATTCAACAGGTGTCATCATCGTACAGTCTACATGCATGTCGTACCCAAGTTTAATAGATCCATGTCGCACAGTGTGATAAAGTAATGATCTTATAGGATTGCTAAAATCGTGCAGTGTATCCAGGGCTTTAGAGAAGAGGAAGAGTTGTTGTAGTAGAGTGTTGTTACCATGCTGTCATTTTACACCGGACTGCTTCACAAACGAGGGTCAATTCAACACTGGATTTGCATGAAAGATTAATATGGCGCCACATGCTAGTTGATGAGTTGAATCAACTCCACAGCAACTACAGGTGCTGGTCATATAATTAGAATATCATCAAAAAGTTGATTTATTTCACTAATTCCATTCAAAAAGTGAAACGTGTATATTATATTCATTCATTACGCACAGACTGATATATTTCAAATGTTTATTTCTTTTAATTTTGATGATTATAACTGACAACTAAGGAAAATCCCAAATTCAGTATCTCAAAAAATTAGAATATTACTTAAGACCAATACAAAGAAAGGATTTTTAGAAATCTTGGCCAACTGAAAAGTATGAACATGAAAAGTATGAGCATGTACAGCACTCAATACTTAGTTGGGGCTCCTTTTGCCTGAATTACTGCAGCAATGTGGCGTGGCATGGAGTCGATCAGTCTGTGGCACTGCTCAGGTGTTATGAGAGCCCAGGTTGCTCTGATAGTGGCCTTCAGCTCTTCTGCATTGTTGGGTCTGGCATATCGCATCTTCCTCTTCACAATACCCCATAGATTTTCTATGGGGTTAAGGTCAGGCAAGTTTGCTAGCCAATTAAGAACAGGGATACCATGGTCCTTAAACCAGGTACTGGTAGCTTTGGCACTGTGTGCAGGTGCCAAGTCCTGTTGGAAAATGAAATCTGCATCTCCATAAAGTTGGTCAGCAGCAGGAAGCATGAAGTGCTCTAAAACGTCCTGGTATACGGCTGCGTTGACCTTGGACCTCAGAAAACACAGTGGACCAACACCAGCAGATGACATGGCACCCCAAACCATCACTGACTGTGGAAACTTTACACTGGACCTCAAGCAACGTGGATTGTGTGCCTCTCCTCTCTTCCTCCAGACTCTGGGACCCTGATTTCCAAAGGAAATGCAAAATTTACTTTCATCAGAGAACATAACTTTGGACCACTCAGCAGCAGTTCAGTCCTTTGTCTACAGTCCGCTGTCTGTTGTTCAAGAGTGGCTTGACACAAGGAATGCGACAGCTGAAACCCATGTCTTGCATACGTCTGTGTGTAGTGGTTCTTGAAGCACTGACTCCAGCTGCAGTCCACTCTTTGTGAATCTCCCACACATTTTTGAATGGGTTTTGTTTCACAGTCCTCTCCAGGGTGCGGTTATCCCTATTGCTTGTACACTTTTTTTCTACCACATCTTTTCCTTCCCTTGCCTCTCTATTAATGTGCTTTGACACAGAGCTCTGTGAACAGCCAGCCTCTTTTGCAATGACCTTTTGTGTCTTGCCCTCCTTGTGCAAGGTGTCAATGGTCAGCAGTCTTCCCCATGATTGTGTAGCCTACAGAACTAGACTGAGAGACCATTTGAAGGCCTTTGCAGGTGTTTTGAGTTAATTAGCTGATTAGAGTGTGGCACCAGGTGTCTTCAATATTGAACCTTTTCACAATATTCTAATTTTCTGAGATACTGAATTTGGGACTTTCCTTAGTTGTCAGTTATAGTCATCAAAATGAAAAGAAATAAACATTTGAAATATATCAGTCTGTGTGTAATGAATGAATATAATATACAAGTTTCACTTTTTGAATGGAATTAGTGAAATAAATCAACTTTTTGATGATATTCTAATTATATGACCAGCACCTGTATATTACTTCTTGCAAAAGGGGCATTATAGGTCCCCTTTAAAAAATAACATGTCCATAGCACAATCAATGCGGGTCATACTAGCTGAAGTTTAGTAGATGTTTGTTTAGAACTCTATCCCTAAACATGAACAAAAGCAAAAGTGATGCTTGCCATAGCAGCCACTAATTAAGGTTAAAAACACTGTTTTCTAGAGTTTACTGTGACACAATATACTCCTAACTAGAAGAACATTAGTCCTTTAGTGTCTTACTTATTGCAGGCTTTGAAATTGTAGCAACATTTCCATCTTCTGAGAATCCTTATTCTTAGTCTGTCCCATGCTTTCTCAGTATCCTCTAAGCTGACTCATGTTCTGCTTCACTGCCGCTTCAGGTGCTCAATTTCTTTCTCCAGGATAGAGCAAGTTGTTCCAGCATGACTATGTCTTACACATATGCTATCAGGCTTTGGGGCTTGGTGGCAGCCTCGCTGTGTTCCAGTAATCTTAGCCTCAGACGGGCCACACATTGTCTGTTCACTGATTGTCTGATACAGTACATACTGGTCAAAAATCTCATCAGATTTTTATTCAGCAAGGGCACAAAATTTACATTAAAAAATGTAAGCATTAGAAACATTTGACCAAACCCAAAAATCTGACCGACCCCATACTTTTTAGCTGTAGCGTAAATATGAATCAACCTCAAGCTGATTGATTTACATTTGAGTCAGGCGAATTTCTTTCTTTCTAGGCCAGAATAAGACGCTAATGTGCACCAGACCTTTTGTTGTTTAGTCAAAATTCTGTCTATGCGACACCACTGTCCCAGAGAGCAGATTCTCAAATGTTACATGGCCGCTAAGTATGCACATACCCCAATCCGAGCACAGCCAAGCCTCAAACGATGACACAAAACTACATTTTCAGGGAATGTGATCACAGAGAGGGAGCGAAAGAAGAGGGAAGCGTACAGAGACTGCAAGTGTGGCTGCCTTTTTATCCAGTCTAGATCTTCTTTATTGAGAAAAGTCTCAGTAATAAGACAGGGGAGGAGAGGAGGTAATGAGAAAAGAAGCCTATGAGGAATCTCGGCACTCCTTCCCTCTAAAACGCTTTTCCCTCAGATAGCGCCTCATTCTTCTAGGCATGTCTCGGTGGTATTGCACAGCTCTGCTCTTCTCGCTCTGCATAACGGCAGAGATCTGCTGAGGGGAAGTATTATCGCCTCTTACCCAGAATGCTTTGCACCTCGTTGGCCCTTCTAAAAAGATCTCACTCACGCAGAATAGACTGTCTAGGAGAGGGAATGACTGTTTAGAGATTCGAGGTGTTAAGGGCATATTATCTCTCACACACACAGCACATATACACACTCCCTCTGTGACTGTCCTGGTCCCGCACTTGATTGATTTAATCTCTCCACGTCTCATTCTCTTGTTTAGTGCTAATCGAATGTAATTCCTCGGCTCTCCTTCTTCATCAAATCCTACATTACAGGGCTGAGGTGTGGCGGCCAGGGACACAGACCCGGATATCATTATTATATTAATATGGCTGAATGTGAGGCCACACTTCATTTGTCTTCCAGGCTGGCGGATCTTTAGAAAGTGGTCAATAGCCTTTGCCGAGACCTCTTTATTGTGCGAGAGGAGAGGAGAGGAGAGCCAGGCTATGTTGGGGAATGAAATGACTCATAAGACAGAATATTGTCCAGATTAATCAAGAAACTGGCAGCAAACCTGCAACTGCCTCCACCCCCATGTCTCTCTCTCTGTTTATCTCTCTCCCCGTTTCTGTCTCCCTCCCGAGTCTTCTCCCCATGATTGATGGCAAGATATGGCTTCTCCGCTGAGGATCCGGATGAGTTGGACCATGTATTCTAGTATACATCCCACTGTACCACTTCACATACATGCTCATTAAAATAAACAAGCATGCTCATATAGAAGGAGAGATGGATGCTCTGTTTTTCTCTTCACGATCTGTCTTACACACACTGGCTGTCAGAGCCACTAAATTTGGCATAGAGTGCTGGCATGTCAAGAGCTGTCCGTGGTGCTGAAAACTTCTTAAACTGTTATTCAGGCACTCCAAAAAGAAGTGCACTTTACAGACTTTATGACGAGCTTTGAAATCTCTCCATTACTTAAACGTTGACCACGGCACGCTCATGTTGTGCTTTAAAAATCAATATTACTTTTCCATTTTCTGACTTGATCTAATGAGGAAAAGTTGAACTCCCTCATCACGTCATCTTCTTTTTATTTGTTTGTGGCCGCTAGGCTGGTGTAAATTAGCCCGAGGCGTGAGGCAGACTCTTCCTTTTTGTCCGGACAGGCGCCGCTCTCCATTTATTTATTCATAGACGGTTGTTTGTGTAGCCACACCAAATTTGTGCTGGAGTCTGCGCGACACTGACCGCACACTTCCCGGGCTCAGAGTAATGTATATTTAACATTGCTTACGCTCCCAGACAGAGTCATTTATGAGACAAAGCTTCATTAGACTGTTTTAACGGATGGGGACATTAATACAGCCCGTGTTTGCTTGTGTTTGTTATTGCCGGATTGTTTAGGGTGCTGAATACACAAAAGAGAAATGATGGTGTATTGATTTCCAGGCCGGGGGATTAATGTCTGTTATGAGGTGCCGATGTGGTAAGTTGAAAGTTTATGCTGTCGCATGGATCAGCAGCTGAGTATTGATTGAGAATTCTTCGGACTTGTGGCTCGCAGCTACTGTAAGAGAACAGGTGAGTAGGAGTTTGACTGTTTGAGTCTGGTCGCTGGCCCTGGATGTGTGAATTATACAGTATAAGAATATTTGGATGCTGGTAATGAGCTTTTTGAGTTTGAGCTACAAACAGCAGCTTTAGAATGTGAAGGGCAAGAGTGTGTCTTGCTTTAAAATGCACACGTACACACATGGATCTCAGTCCAGGGCTGTGCATTAATATTCAGACACTGTTCATTCACACGCCCTCTTGACTCATCCAGCTTTCTGCACTGATTCAGGTCATATATGCTGCAGAAGCCCTGTACAAAATAACAAATATTGTATACGTGCCTTCAGCCAGCTGAAAGTTAACATCTTGAAACCATGAAATGTAAATGGCTAAACTAGTCTATATGTTTATAGGTGATTTTGTGGTTTGTCCACCTCCTGCATGTGGCCAGCTGCCAGTGAATAATTTGACCTGAGTAGAGTAAAATTGTAAGTTCTGCAAACTATGTCCCATTGCTGTTTCTTGCCACTTCAGCTGATATTTTCTCTGCATTTCCATAGTTTTTTGGAGAATAATGCCTCTAAGGTGCACATACTGACTGAGCTTGTCGACATAGCTTATATAATCTATATTATAGAATTTTTTTTTATTATAATCTTATATTTTGAAAAAATATTTTTACAGATAGAATGATTTTTTTAATTATGAATGTCAGAAAGTTTTCTCAAGGGATACTCCTTTTTATTTGAGCAAAATGTGCATATTTATAGGATATAAAGGATAAAAAATGTGATATTCTTAAAAGCTTACTGACATTTTCAAACGTGTATATGTGTATAATAATTATTTTGAATAATATATATATATATAAATACAGTACAGTCCAAAAGTTTGGAACCACTAAGATTTTTAATGTTTTTAAAAGAAGTTTCGTCTGCTCACCAAGGCTACATTTATTTAATTAAAAATACAATAAAAAACAGTAATATTGTGAAATATTATTACAATTTAAAATAACTGTTTTCTATTTGAATATATTTCACAAAGTAATTTATTCCTGTGATGCAAAGCTGAATTTTCAGCATCATTACTCCAGTCTTCAGTGTCACATGATCCTTCAGAAATCATTCTAATATGCTGATCTGCTGCTCAAGAAACATTTAATGTGTACAATTGTACAAAATATTTGTGTACAATATTTTTTTCAGGATTATTTGATGAATAGAAAGTTCAAAAGAACAGTGTTTATCTGAAATCTAATCTTTTGTAACATTATAAATGTCTTTACTGCCACTTTTGATTGATTTATTGCATCCTTGCTGAATAAAAGTATTCATTTCTTTAATTTCTTTTCAAAAAAAATAAAAATAAAAATTCTTACTGACCCCAAACTTTTGAACGGTAGTGTATAATGCTACAGAAGCTTTGTATTTCAGATAAATGCTGTTCTTTTGAACTTTCTATTCATCAAGGAATCCTGAAAAAAAAAGTACACAACTGTTTTCAACATTGAAAATAATCATAAATGTTTATTGAGTAGCAAATCAGCATATTAGAATGATTTCTGAAGGATCATGTGACACTGAAGACTGGAGTAACGATGCTGAAAATTCAGCTTTGCATCACAGGAATAAATTACTTTGTCAAATATATTTAAATACTACACAGTTATTTTAAATTGTAATAATATTTCACAATATTACTGTTTTTTACTGTATTTTTAATTAAATAAATGTAGTCTTGGTGAGCAGACGAAACTTCTTTTAAAAACATTAAAAATCTTAGTGGTTCCAAACTTTTGGACGGTACTGTATATATATACTTTAAGCCCTTTAAATGATATCATAATAAAAAAAAATTTGAAATTGATTGTTCAGTGTAGAATAAATATATCAAAGTCATTATATTTTTAAATATCTTAAAATATCTACGCAAAAAATAAATAAAGCAAATACAGAAACTTTTACATGACATGCATCGTCACCATGATCAGACTTTAAGAATTCTCTGTTTCTCTCTCTTCAGGCCTTCTCTCAAGTTCACACCATTATTCGTGTTTTGGCGCATGGTTTCAGTCAACCGCAGAGCTGCTGTGTCAGTGCTACATAAGGCCACATCAGAGTAGAGCACATGGGACCTCCTCTATAACAATCCCCTCATCCGTAAACATCAGCATCTCCCTCTCCCACACCTGCCTCCACCTGCTCTTCATTCATAGCAGCGGTCCAATTTCCCGTCATTGTGCGTCAGCTGTCCCAGTAGCCTGCTCTCTCATCTCCATCCATCTCGGCCCACAGCCTCTGTCATACACACTCTCAGACTCACAAAACACCCTCTTACACACAATCCACGTGTACCGCGTACCCATTCTCACACACTTAGCATATTAAACACATTTCTATTCATGATGCTTAACATTATTTATCCTAGTTGGACATGTCCCTAAATCAAAATCCTTCAAGATCAGTCTGTTTTTAGAGTTATGTTTAGAGTTAGACCCAAAATTCTTGCAAACAGTTCTTGCTATGCAATCCCAATTTCATGCACTGTTGCATTCTGAAATGAGCCGCAAGTATGTGTTACATTGTCAGCATTGCCACAAGGGGCGCTATAGCTGTTTTTCTATGGTTAGTTGTCTTGTTCAGGTCAGCTTCTGATATGACACAGGTCACAGTCATTAATATTCAATTTATGGGTAACAGCAACTTCATAATGCAAGTTACGTATGTATCTGCATTCTGTATATTCATGGTCTTAAAGGGATAGGTAACCCGAAAATTTAAATTCTGTTCTGTCCTGTACTCACTCTCTTGTTATTTCAAACCTATAAGACCATTTCCTCTGTGAAACGCATAATAAGATATTTTGAGAAATGTCCCAGTGTTTTATTGTCCATACACTGAAAGTCAGTGGGGTCCAATGTTGTTTTGAGCCACTTTGATTTTCATTGTTTGATACAAAATAGTTGAAACTTTAAAAAAAAAAAAAAAATTAATTTGTGTTCCCCAGAAGAACTAAAGACATACAGGTTCGGAACGACATGAGGTGAGTAAATGAGCAAACTTCCATTTTTGGGTGAACTACTGTATCCTTTAAGTGGCTTAATCACACAAACATTTCTGTCAGCTTTAGCATTAAATAAGATAGTTCACCCTAAAAAGGAAAATTTTATCAACATTTACTCACCCTCATGCTGTCACAAACTCATAATGCTTTGGTTAACCTTTAAAACATTTTTTTTTTTTTTTAAGTGAAAGCTGAGGTTTTAGTCCATCCATTGAAAGTTCAGGTAACCAAAACTTAGAAGTTCAAAAAGGTCATAAAGGCATCATAAAATGAATCCATATTAATCAAAGGAATTAATCCAAGTCTTGTGAAGAAATACAATCACTTTAAATAAAATTAAACAGATTTAATTTAGGCTTTTATTCACATATGACACACATACATCAAGCACATCACATATGGTAAATATGGAAGCTCAAACGTGCGTACATGATGCGCGAAAATCAGTGAGGTTTGTTCTAGCGCACGTGACGCACACACAAGCTTCTGAGTTTATCATATGTGATGCGCTTTATGTATGTGTTTATACAAGAATAAAAGCCTAAATCAGATTGATTTGTTTAACAACAACTTTAAGGCCTCTTGGGGCTTTCTGAATTTTGGTTCCTTGGACTTTCAATGGAGGTACGGAAACCTCTCTGTGGTTTCATTAAAAATATCTTAATTTGTGTTCAGAAGATTAACCTAAGTCTTTGGAATGACATGAGGGTCTGTAAATTGGAATGACAGAATTGTAATTTTTGGGTGAACTATCCCTTTAAGGATAACGTTATGTGAGATGAAGCAAAAGTAACATATTTCAACTTTTCACACTCTCTTCCCTTCACTCATCACACACTCTTCTCCTCCTGACCCCATCAGCTCTTCGATCAGGTCAGAATGTTGCTCTCCCATTGAGAGAGACTTCCTCCATATTAAGGGTCACTGACCAGCAGCAGAGTAAACGAAAATGAACTTTTTCTTCTTTCTGTCTCCATCTTTGTGTCTTGGTGCTGTGGGCCAGTGTGTATCTGAGGCTTCCTCTGACCTAATCCTTTCCAAACTAACTTTTAGGCTGTTTTGCATACCTACTTTCCCCATTATCCTCGATTTGTCCTGCATGTCTCTCCTTATCCTCCATACAGAAGCCATTCACATGGACACTGAGCTGAGAGAGAGAGAGAGAGAGAGAGAGAGACAGGATGTGAGATGGCTGCTTAATAATTCAGAGCTCTGTGAAAGGGCAGGAGTCTGCCAGTGAGCCAAACTGACATTCAGCCAGTTATTGAGCGCCGGCCGCTGGCAGCCGTGTGTGTCCAGCCGTTTCCCTCTGTGCGTCTGGGACATTAGAGCGGGAGATTGACCTGCCTTATTGTGTTAATCCAACTCTTACCTATAGACTCAGCAGCCCGCATCACACGGCACTGATGGCGCTTCATGGACCGCAGGTTATGCGGGCGTCTGAGCGTGATCACTGCTTTTCTATTAGGACATTGTCTAGAGAGACTTGGGAACGTTACGCTCTGTTAGCTGGTTAACTTGTTTTTGTGTGTGCACATGTTGGCCAGGTTTACACCTGGTATTAACATCAGTTTTGGACAAACCATTTGAAACAGGATGCCACTGAATCAGGACTCAACAATAAGTTTTATTTTTCTGCTGGCTCAGTAGTTTCAATTTTCACTTGCACTGCCAACACTTTCAATGAATTTTAAATTTTTACTTTTACCAATGCATTTTTAGATACGCTAGAAATATTTATTTAATTTAATAATACTTATTTTTCCCACTTATTAAGTTTTTGTAACATTAACAACACTAACTTAACATTGTAACATTAACTTAACATTTTTTAAATCATCCTGAAATATTTAAAAAATATATATTTATTTTTTGTGTATATATATATATATATATATATATATTTATATATATATATATATATATATATATATATATATATAGTTCATAAAGAGAAAAAAATTTTTTTAAATATTTTCTAGATTTTTACATTAAATGTTACATTCATTACAAAACATTTTTTGTTCATAAAAATTTGTGCAACAGTTGGAAATTGCACAACTATAAACTCCATTAATTAATAAACACATTTTGCCAGAAAACAATGATGTACAATGAAGATTTAGCTGCACGTAAAACTTTTCTAACTGTTCTTGATGAAGTCTATATTATGTCAGTTTTGCTAATTCGACAAAACCTAAATTATGTTAACCAGTTAGATAACATTACCTCGGTGACAAATTGACAATTCAGGCGAATTTACAACAACAATTTAGAATACATAATGGAAAAGCAAACATTTTAATTTGCAACAAATTGCTATACAAGGTCAATTGAATGTAAAATTAGCTTCCTTCAAGTCAGGAGACGTGTTTTTTTCTACCATGTGTCACAGCTGATCATACTGATGAGATCACCAGTAACATATCTAAATACCAGGTGTAAACAGGGCCTGCGTCTGTCCCTCAGAGGCGAGTTGGCACATCTCAGGCCTTTCCTGCTTTAGATTCATGTTTTCTAAAGCAGCCTGTGCAATCAATGCCAGGGACGGGCCTGTGTGATTGGGCCCAGGCTGTGGACCTTTTTGATGCGCCGCCTCTAATTTCTCTGAGTGTGTATGCGCAAGTGTCAGATGACAGCAGGCTGTGAGCAAAGGCAGATCAATAGGACACAGTACGGCCAGTTGGCAGACAGCCGCGTTTATGAGCATGTACGCGGCTGGCCATTCGCCGGGTGTGTTTCGGGAGTGAGCTGAACCGCGCTGTGACGTTTCGACACATAACTTGCGTTGCTGCGGCTAATGACCAGAACTGTCACATTTGTCCGGCACTGATTACACATCAGAGGCCCAATTAGCTCTGGTTGAGTCTGACATTCTGATTTCCTCATCACAGACATCCCAGATAGAGAAGACAGAAAAAATAAAGGAGATGGAGAGGAAGGGGAGGGTAACGTTGTGAAGGTGATGTTTTTCCACCCCAAATTCAAGTCTATTCACTGTCATATCGATCTAAAGCCCGTCATACAAGCCCAGGCTCATCAACATACAAAGCAGTGCTCTGAATCCAATTTCTGTAATTGGCAATTTCATCGTGCAGATCTGTTTCATCAGTTCAGGAATTTGGCCCGTCCCAAGGGGAGGAAACAGCTCCGTCTGACTGAGAGAGCAGTGGTGAGATCAGCGGCCACTCTGTTATGTGACTATAAGGATAATAAGGAGACATGTTGTGGCTTTATTTGACTGCACACGGTTCTTGTAAGGTCTGATTTTATGATGTGACTACATAAACAAATAGCTCTGAACAAGAATGGAGAAAGGTAGACCTCTGCCTCTTGCCTCTGCTTTATGCCTCTAATTTTGGCTAATGTACTCCCATTTTAGTGAAATCCTCGGTAGGCCTGCTTGTGTAATGTGAGGTATTGTGTAGGTCTAATTTTAATTTGATGGAAGGCAATATGGAAGTGTAATTTGATTGGAAAATGTTGTGTAGGCCTGATTTCATTCTTTGAGGTGATGTGTAGATCTAATTTGAAATCTGTAGGTTTTGATTTTGGATGAGATCTTGGTCTAAATCTATTTCTTTCTTTCTTTCTTTCTTTCTTTCTTTCTTTCTTTCAAATATTATTTTAATATTTTTTTTAAATATATTTTTTATATATATATATATATATATATATATATATATATATATATATATATATATATATACATATAGCTGATTGAACAATATTTTTTTCAGTTCTTTGGTCTTTTTAAAGTTGACTTTTCTTTCCTTCATTATACACTGTTTTATTTATTTGTCATTTGCCTCAGAGTGTAGTGCTGAGAACAAGAGAAAAGGATTTTGTCTGGACAGTGCTTGTGTTTCTGTGTGTGTGTGTGTGTGTGTGTGTGTGTGTGTGTGTGTGTGTGTGTGTGTGTGTGTGTGTGTGTGTGTGTGTAGCCTCTGTAAGGTGATGATTTCATCAGGCAGAGATCAGAGATTCAAATGAGCATTGTAAATCACACACCATTAATGAGCTGCCTTGTAAATTAGCAATGCAGGGTGTGTCAGAGCTGGAATTGGGAGGGGGTGGGGGGGGTGGGGGTGGTTGCCACATGGGGACACATAAACTACCTCCACAGGGCTATTTACTGCCACCATAACCGTACTCAGAACCTGAGTCTGGCACACTGCCCTACACCCAGAGAGCTTTGATGGCCTTTTTCACTGGTCCATCTCCATCGCTCATTAGAATGCCTGGGGGACCGTCTGTGCTCTTTGCACCCTCACAAATGATAGAGGATGATAAAACAGAAGGCTTTGGGCCTTTTGAGTTACTCTCCGAGACCCATAGCCAAGCTTGAACAGAATCTGTGCAGATTTGGAACAACCATCATTCAAAAAGTCCTATATATCTTATGCTGCAAGTTTGTTAACCCCTTGCAGAATAATTTTAACAAAATAAGAGGGATCATACAATATGCATGTTATTTTTTATTTAGTACTGTCCTGAGTAAGATATTTTACATAAAAGATGTTTACATATGGTCCACAAGACAAAAAAAATAGCTGAATTTATAAAAACAACCCTCTCAAAAGTTTGTGAACCCTTGATTCTTAATATTATGTGTGGTTACCTGGATGATCTACAACCTTTTTTTTTGTTTTGTTTTGTTGTTGTTTTTTTGATGGTTGTTCATGAGTCCCTTGTTTGTCCTGAGCAGTTAAACTGCCCAATGTTCTTCAGAAAAATCCTCCAGGTCCCGAAAATTCTTCAGATTTCCAGCATCTTTTGCATATTTGAACCCTTTCTGTATGATTTTGAGATCCATCTTTTCGGGGGGCTGGGGACTTTTGAACAGGATAAAGATGTCCAAATTTTTCATATTTTGTTTAAATATCTTTTTTTTTTTTCATTTAGTACTGCCCTTCGGAAGCAACAGCAACTTCAGTGTTTGCCAGAAGACAAATTAAGTACAATTTACCTTGATCTTCAAATTCAAATGGTTTTCACCCCCCGACTCTTAAAGGTCCCGTTCTTCGTGATCCATGTTTCCTTAGTTAGTGTGTAATGTTGTTGTTAGAGTATAAATAAAATCTGTAAAATTTTAAAGCTCAAAGTATGCCAAGCGAGATATTTTATAACAGAAGTCGCCTACATCGAACGGCCAGTTGGACTACATCCACTTCCTTCTTTGACGTCATAAAACAGTTTTTTGACTAACCTCCGCCCACAAGAATACACAAAAACAAAAACGTGGTCTTGTTGCGCTCCCATGGAGAAGAGCAAGAGTTGCGTTTGTAGAGTTTTTTCGCCATTTCGAAACGCTGTTATTTTCATCCCGCAGTCCAATCACCTTTGTTTGGCCTTCCCAGGGACACTGTACTTAGAGATCAATGGTTACAATTTATGTTTAACTCGGTTCCTGAAAATTATAATCCACATGTAAAACTATGTTTACAATAACACTGAGCGCATGCATCTCCACGTTATGGTAAAGGCGTGACCTTTCCAGGCCATGCGCTCAAGCTGTCGAATCACAACACAGGAACCGCTGGCACAATCAGAACTCGTTACGTATTTCTGAAGGAGGGACTTCATAGAACAAGGAAGTCATCAGCCCGTTTTTATGACAGTGGAAACAGCGGTTTACAGATAAGTAAATTATGTGAAAAATACTGTTTTTTTTTTACACGCGAATCATGAACACATGTTATATTGCACACTATAAACACAATTAAAGCTTCAAAAAACCACGAAAAACGGGACCTTTAATGCATCGTGTTTCCTTCTGGAGCATCAGTGAATGTTTGAACCTTTTTTAATAGTTGTATTTGAGTCACTCAGTCGTCCTCAGTGTGAAAAGACGGATCTCAAAATCATTCAGTCACTGCTGGAAAACTGAAGAATTTTTGGGACTTGAAGGATTTTTTTGAAGAATGTTGGGCAGTTTAACTGCTCAGGACAAACAAGAGACTCATGAATAACCATCACAAAACAAAAAAACAGTCATAGATCATCCAGGTAACCACACACAGTATTAAGAATCAAGGGTTCACAAACTTTTGAATTGGGTCATATTTATAAATTCAGCTATTTTTTTGTCTTGTGGACTTTATGTAAACATTTTTTATGTAAAATATCTCATTCAGGACAGTACTAAATAAAAAATGACATGCATTTTGTATGATCCCTCATATTTTGTTAAAATTATTCACATTTTCACAGATTCTGCAAGTGGTTCACAAACTTTCAAGCAGCACTGTATATGGGTCATTGACAAATAAGGTTTTTAAAAGTGTAAAAAAAAAAAAAAACATAATGGAGATATAATTCATTTTGATGTTTTATTAAGTGTTAGCAATGAGATTATGTGGTTTTTATAATCAATTAACACTGCTTTTGTTATTTTTTACAAGATGGACAAAATTTGTCACCAAAAAAGTCTTTAACAGTCTTTAAAGTCTTTAAAGTCGTTTTAACCAAAATTTCGGTTTTACCGAATGACACTTTTGGTTATACCGAATGACGATATTTTCAAACAGTACTAACAGGCTGATATCTAGCTAGCTAGCAAAAAGACAATCAAACATTTTATATTTAGTATAAGTTTTTAAAATATTACAAAATTTTCCATGTTTTATAGTGGTTGTTTTGGGACATGCGTATAAGCAAGTGAAAAAAATGAATTTTTCAAATAGTTAAGAGAGAGTTAGTTACTTTGCTTCATGACCATGTGGTCCTTTGCAGGTGTCTGAATGATGTCACATCCTGTCACATGACTGCATGACTTGATCCAAAATGGTCCCTTTATATTGGTTACTCCAAATTGCATCAATGAAATTCATTTTTCCAGACATTCTTTATCTTAACAAAGCAACGACTTCTACACATCATTTTAATACCATTTTGCACTATGTTGATTTATGATGTTATACAATCATGCCAGAATAAAAAATACATACATTTATTACATTTTAAGATATTTTAATCACAAATGAAATGGCTGTATTGGCCTTTGGACAGTTAACCGAATGACCTTTTGATACTTCAGAATCTTAAAAACATTTATATGTAGCAAAATATTATTAAAACCTTTTGAATTCAATAAAAGAGATCTAGGTGTACTACCTTACATACTTTGGATGTCATATCTTTGTTTTTTATTATTATTATTATTAAGGTCTTTGGTCAAAAAAATGACCCGTCATGTCATTTACCGATATATATATTTTTATATATAACACATATAACACATTTTGCACAATTGTGTTTATTTTCCACTAAAAATCATCGAAAAAATTCAGCCTGGGTCGTTTCTCTATTCTTGTTCCCCAGCAGATCTTTTTTTTCCTGCGTCTTCATCTCGTTAATGATGACAAAGAGGAAGAGGATGTCCTCAGTCATTCGGGCCTGTTTGGGTTATGAGTCCCGCCAGCTGCCATAACATCCAGAATTGTATCAAGATAGCACCTGCTGTCTCTCAGAATGAGGTGTCTGGAAAACATTGACGCTTTGCGATGGTAATTGTTTTGTGGCCAAATCGATAGCATGAATGGAACAATCAAACACGTGCCAGGTTCCTGTACTGAGCGGCTGGTGGGGGAGCCGGGCCTTTAAAAGAATCTTTCCGTCAGGCTTTTGTGCATCTCTGAATCTGTCGACACCTTACTTTCTGTTCTAGTCAGAGGTATTGATTCCTCAGGCGACAACGGCTTAGCATTTCTGTGTGCGTGTCTCAAATGTGTGTGCATCCTGCATCGAGTGACAATGTAGCTGGGGAGCACAGATATGAAGGGACATAGGAACTCTGTGAAAATTCAGCTTGACTCATTATTATTAATTATTTGACTATCACCCAGTATCCAGCCTGGCTGCTTAAAAATTGATTTATGTGACTGTCTTCTTTTTTTCTTTATACTATAAAAAAAATTATGTATATTTCTCCTTACACCAAGCAAAGTGACATTTTTGAAATGTAATGATTATTTCCAAAATACTTTTTATTTATACTGAGCAAATCAAAACACCTAAAACACCTGATTATTTTTATTTAAGCTTTTTATGATTATATTTTTTTGGGGGGTGGGGGGATTGTATATAATAATAATAACAAATATTTTATAATGGTTGTATTTAATAATCTTTTTTTAATCATTAGTAATAATTAGCAATTTTTAAAACAAGAATTTGGGGGAAAATAATCATATTTTAAGTTTTAAACTTGACTCGATGCAATTTATTTATTTATTTTTTTTATTTTTTTTTTTTTTGCAAAAATTTGATACACAGGATTATTTCTATGATTATTATGATTCAATTTATTGGGAATAACCATAATAATAATATATCTGAAAATGACCATAATCATAAATGCTTATAAATGTATTTCAGAAATAATCATATTTTGGAGTTTTACCAGAGTTCTCACCACATGACCAATATGAATTTATTTCTTTACACTGTATAAATGATGATTTCCCGAAATGTGGCTTTACAAAGTTTGTTTCTAAAAAGTGTTACATTGAATGCTACACCCCTGCACGTGCAGTACGTGTATATGTGAGTATACTACAAAAATGTCAGAGGCCTGCAGACGTATACATTGCTATTTTTTGCCATGGCCCCTGAAGCAGAGCGTCTTTAATTCGGCGGGCTTTAAATATTGCATGACTTCCTGATGGCGGTGGCAGTCAGAGGCTTGGCTGCTCTGGTATTAACCTGTCTGTATAAATCAGGAACCCTCCCAGGCCTGCTCTCTGCTCTCCCATCCTTCTATCAGCCCTCTCTTCCCTCCCATCTCTCATTTGTCCATCTCAACTCCGGGTCGATCTGATCATGGGGCCCCTCTAATCCTGCGCCAGGGGCCCGAACATCAGCGCTAGGCAGGTGACAAATAGTTTTTTAATTGCCTGCACCAGAAAAAGCATTAGTCTAGTCCCCTTCCTTGGTAGGGGCGGGCAGGACGTGCGCGTAATAATAATAGCCGGGCCGACGCCTCCCTGCCGGCTATTTTTAGACTGGGTATTTTGAGGGCTCGGACAGCGTATGTGTGTGTTTGTGTGTGAAAGAGGGAAAAAAGAGCGTTTAGACAGGGGAAATGGAGGTGCGGCATTAGATCCTCCGTTCCGTGAGCCAACCAACACCCAGTGCCGCTCTCCCAGCAGGCACATGCACACGCTTTCCTAAGCCTGCCTGAAATGAAAGGAAATACTGTGTGTGTGTTTGGTGTGCTGAAGAAGCCTGATGAAGCTGTCCAGTTTATGTAGCAAGCTGCACACTCCTGCTGCTTTGGCTTGGTTTGTGCTTAGTGTTGAGATATGGTATTGATTTTTTTCTCCTTTATCCTCTCTGTCTCTCTTTCTCTCTCTCTTTCTCTGTCCCTCTCGCTCTCTCTCTCATCAGTGCCCTTGCCATATCTATGTAAGATATTGGCTCAGCATTTGCTGAGCCACACACAGTAGCGTGTGTGTTCGTAGGGCGACACTGACCCCATCCGTTCAGATGGAGAAGACTGAGGTGGGTGGAGACACAGACATCTGTGAGAACACAAAAATTACGTATGTTTAGCATGTGTGTTGTGTTTGGGTGCATATGCTTGTGCAAGCAGTCAAATACATAGAAGTAAGCTTGTTCGTATCTTGATATCACAGTTTGTGTGAGTGATGGTGGATTAGCAGCAGTATGAATGTTTAGCCCGAAGCCTCTCCGTTTCTGGGACTGAATCTCAGCATGAGTTCGGCTCACTGCAGTTCTGAGGATCCTTAGATCTGCTGTCCTCTTCCCACAAAACTCTCTCTCTCTGTCTGTCTCTCTGACCCTTTTTCACACACATGCTTGCACACATGAAAATAGCACACCATCCTTTCAATGATCTCATGAACCTCTAGACTCCATCGCTCTCTGTCGCTATAGCCCTTTATTTTCACTCTCATTTCAAATTTTCATTTCACTCTCATCATTTACTCACCTTCATGTTGTCATGTTGTATACCTGTATGATTCTTCTGTGGAACGTGAAAGAAGATATTCTTAAAAATTGGTCCCCGTTGACTTTCAGTGTATGAACATTCTTCAACATTCTTCATTCTTTCTGTTCTGCAGAAAAAAAGAAAGACATACAGGTTAGAAATGAAACAAAATCTCCATTTTTTTGGCTTGAGTATCCCTTTATTATATTTGAAATGAAAGTGAAGATAAATAAGGGTTAGTGAAAGCAAAGCTTAAAAAAAATCTAAAGTGGGCGATATTCTTGAATTGATTTGTGTGAATAAAAGACTAAAATTTAAGTTACACTGATAATCTTCCCATCAAATGAGCTATTAAAGCGATAGTTCACCCCAAACTGAAAATTATAGTTCTCCCCAAACTGAAAATAAAAATATCCTTGCTCTCCATGATTTACAAAAAAAAATCATCCATCCATTATAAATATAATCAAGCTTCAGGGGGTTAATAAAGGCCTTCTGAAGCGAAGCGATGGGTTTTTTTTAAGATAAATATCCATATTTAAAACTTCATAATCTAAACTAGTTTCCGGCAGACGACCATACCGGGTGTGTCTCATACGCTGTGAAGCTGCGGGCTCTTTCGCCCCCAGGCTGGACGTACAGCATAAACCCCGCCCTCTCATGCATCAGAGATATGAAAATTAAAAATAAATTCTGCTTCAAATACTTTCTGAAAGATGGTTTTGGTCATTTAAGGTAGTTGTTATCACGCTGATATATATTCAATTGTTCGTTTTTGTGATAATTTAGATTTTCTAGCAATTTGAGACGGGGCGTGTTTATAATGATGACAGCTTGTGAGGAGTGTCGGAGCTTCGAGGGGGATTGGGTATTATCTAACTATTAATTTTGTTTTGTTATTTAACACCAACAAAAAGTTGCCAGTAAACTGTAAACCGACCTAAATGACGGATCACTGAATCCTAATTAATAAATGTTATTAGTTAAGATAACACGCCTAATTAGCCATGACGGGGGAAAAAGCAGGTATCGTTATCTGGCAGTTCTTAAGTATATGGGTATAAAATAATAATTAGCAGGACAAAACTAATGATAGCTTACAGCAATCGATCTCCTAACGTTAGTTGAACTTGATTTAAAATGGCAGACCGTTTCTGACGATAAGTTGTTTCTAGCATATTATATTGATTTTATCCTGAATTTTCTGTTTCAAAAATATTATTGCTCTAGAAACAGAATAGCCTATTATTTTATAGCGATGAATTTTAAATTGGTATAATTTTTTTTTTTAAGATATGAATATCCAGTCGTCTGGGCGGAATTTACCGCGACTCCGCCTCCGGGCTCCACTGGCGATTCCTTCTGCGCATGCCCAGGCTCCAAACTTTTTTTTTTCTATTGCGTAACTAGCCCATTTCGGCCCATTTTGGCTTCAGTTCAATACAATGGAAGAGCGGCGTCGCGTCGTCCATCTTTTTTTACCGTACGCATACTATGCAAGTCGACTTGCGCCAAATGAGTAACCCCCTGACGCGATGTATGACGCAGGATGTAGGAATAGCGGAAGCTTAGACACCTCTTGCGATTTAAACAAATAGGGCTAGGCAACAAATTGAAGCTCCTTTGAGGAAATTTCTCAAATTTCTTGTTTTAGACTTCTAGTTCGTGAAAGGTGTTTTGTTTTGCTCTGTCCTCTGTGCTTCCGCGTTTGTCTGCCGTCTGCCGGAAGCTAGTTATTTCACTTTATAAAGTTTTAAATATGGATTTTTTTTTTTTTTTTTACAAATACCCATCACTTTGTTTCAGGAGGCCTTTATTAACCCCCTGGAGCCATATGGATTATTTTTTATGATGGATGGATGTACTTGTTTTTGGGCTTCAAAACACGCCCCCTGTACACTACCATTATAAATCTTTGGAGAGCCAGAAACCACCACAACCGGATCATTGAGTCTGTGTGAGTTTAACTTGAGAATCGCATCAGTCTCACCAGTTTTGTGCACCAATCTGACTCAAGAATGATTCCTTCATTAAAACGGACGTCTCTACTTCTCTAATGCCCTCCCGCAATCTGTTCCTCACACAATCCTGTCGTTCTCTACAGCACACAACACAAGTCATAAAAAAGTGCTTATATGGCGCTTTAACTGTACGTCTTTTTTGAAGTTTAAAACCAGAACATACTTCAAAAGTTCTGTCTTATCTGTTGTAATTGTATTTACATCAATAAATGAGGCATCTGCTTTAATGTCACTGGTTAAAGTTGTCTCTCTAGCTGCCGGCCACAGAAAACACTTCCCGACCATATCATTGCAGAGAGGCCACTGACTCAACGCAGACCCTGCAGCAGTGTTGAGGAGACCTTTTACCAGCCATTTACTCTCTTCCCTTCAGGGAGCGGCCCGTCCTCACACACACACACACACCTTTTGTTATCCTGGCATTTGGCATATGATCAGAGTGTGTCTGAACACAAGACAATCTGTTATGGAGTTGTCACTTTTAGATGGTGTCCTTGAAACTGGTCCAGGGATTGTCCATCTGACCTTTGACTTCAGTAGACAACACTTTTGTATGGCTACCATCCAAGCCCAATCCGATTTGATCCAACCAGATGCGATATGTGTTTGTTAAAGCCCTCACATGCCTGTACAAAGCACCGATGACCCAGAAAGCTCTCGCCAGGGTGACGAAGGGTTAAATCTGCCTCCGCCCTTCTACTTTCCCTGCCCTGCCAGCTGTTCCTACTCCTCCACACCTTTCCTCTTTTTATCCACTGCTCCCTGCAATCCACAGTACCTCTCGGACCAGTAAATGAAAGCTCATTTGCAAGTTAGATAAATCCTTTGAATGTATTATGGATGTAAACAAATTAGCCCGTAGGCCCCAGATGATACCAAATGGAGCGGAGGTCTCTTCCTGCGGTGGTTTCCTGCACATGCTCAGTAGCTTGATTGATGCTTTTTCTTCTGCCTTAATTATTTCAGTACGAACTGATTCTCTCCGTATGAGGCAGGTGCGTTGTTAAAGTAATGCTCTTTAATGCTACCTCTGTAACGCTCCCTGCCGAGTCCTTCCTCTCTTCATCAATTCATAACAAGAGCACTCAGCCAATTAAAACGGACCGGATAGGGGAGAGGAGAGCGGTGTCGTGCTGAATCTGTTTATCCACAACGATGTTTGTGGTCAGTGCCGTTCACAGAGCAAATTGAAGTTGTTGTTTTGTTTTGTTTTGTTTTGTTTCTTTTAGCACCACATTACTAGCTAATTTAGTTTCTGATGATGATTAGTGCTGGTTGTAAGAGCCACTAAAACTACAAAAAAAACTTAATTATTAATGTTTGTCACGTTTTAAAGAGAGTTCAGAATTCATACTATTCTAAACCTCAATTACTTTCTTCTGTGGAACATAAAAGAAGATATTTTGAAAAAGTGTTTTTTGTCCTTACATTGAAAGTCAATGGGGTCCAACTTTTACAGGTTTGGATCGACATGAGTAAATTTTAATTTGGGGTGATCTCACAGACTTACATTAAAGGAAGGATTCAAGCCATAAGTTCCATCTAAACAGACTTTTATCTAATAACCACCAGAACAGCCTAGTAATGCTCCAGTGACCACCAGAACACCCTTGCAACACTTTAGCAACCACCAAAACACCCTACCAACACTCTAATGAACACCCAAATCACCCATAGGAATGCCTAAGCAATAACCCAGAACACCATAGCAACATAGTGACCACCAGAACACCGAGCAACACTCTAGCAACCACCAGAACACCCTAGCAATGATGTAATAACCACTCAGAACACCGTAGCAATGCGCTAACAGCCATCCAGAACAGCCTAGTAATGCTCCAGTGACCACCAGAACACCCTAGCAACACTCTAGCAACCACCAGAACACCCTAGCAAGGATCTAATAACCACTCAGAACACCGTAGCAATCTGCTAACAACCATCCAGAACAGCCTAGTAATGCTTCAGTGACCACCAGAACACCCTAGCAACACTCTAGCAACCACCAGAACACCCTAGCAATGATCTAATAACCACTCAGAACACCGTAGCAATGCGCTAACAACCATCCAGAACAGCCTAGTAATGCTCCAGTGACCACCAGAACACCCTAGCAACACTCTAGCAACCACCAGAACACCCTAGCAATGATCTAATAACCACTCAGAACACCGTAGCAATGCGCTAACAACCATCCAGAACAGCCTAGTAATGCTCCAGTGACCACCAGAACACCCTAGCAACACTCTAGCAACCACCAGAACACCCTAGCAATGATCTAATAACCACTCAGAACACCGTAGCAATGCGCTAACAACCATCCAGAACAGCCTAGTAATGCTCCAGTGACCACCAGAACACCCTAGCAACACTCTAGCAACCACCAGAACACCCTAGCAATGATCTAATAACCACTCAGAACACCGTAGCAATGCGCTAACAACCATCCAGAACAGCCTAGTAATGCTCCAGTGACCACCAGAACACCCTAGCAACACTCTAGCAACCACCAGAACACCCTAGCAATGATCTAATAACCACTCAGAACACCGTAGCAGTGCGCTAACAGCCATCCAGAACAGCCTAGTAATGCTCCAGTGACCACCAGAACACCCTAGCAACACTCTAGCAACCACCAGAACACCCTAGCAAGGATCTAATAACCACTCAGATCACCGTAGCAATGTGCTAACAACCATCCAGGGGTGCGTTTCCCAAAGCGAACTATGGTCGTAAGTTCCGTCGTTACCAATAGAGTTCAATGGGACTTACGACCATAGTTCACCAACGATGCTTTCGGGAAACGCACCCCAGAACAGCCTAGTAATGCTCCAGTGACCACCAGAACACCCTAGCAACACTCTAGCAACCACCATAACACCCTAGCAATGATCTAATAACCACTCAGAACACCGTAGCAATGCGCAAACAGCCATCCAGAACAGCCTAGTAATGCTCCAGTGACCACCAGAACACCCTAGCAACACTCTAGCAACCACCAGAACACCCTACCAACACTCTGAACACCCAAATCACCCATAGGAATACCTTAGCAATTACCCAGAACACAATAGCAATGTCCTAGCAACCATTCAAAACAGTCTAGTAATGCTCTAGCGACTACCAGAACACCCTAGCAACCACCAGAACACCCTAGCAATGATCTAATAACCACCCAGAACACCGTAGCAATGTGCTAACAACCATCCAGAACAGCCTGGTAATGCTTTAGTGATCATCTGTACACCCTAGCAACACCCTATTAACCACCCAGAACACCTTAGTAGCATCATGATGACCACTCAGAACACCCTAGCAACACCTTAACAATCACAGAGAACACCTCAGCAATGCCCTAGCAACCATTCAGAATAACCTAGCAATACCACCTTGGCAATACCTTAGCAACTTCCTAGAACACATTCGCATCATGGTAGGGAGTTTAGCACAGGCAAGCAGCAGTGAAAAATCTGTGCTTTTTGTTTTGTTTGAACACTTGTATAAGCACATATGCACCAGCACACACTCATGTATTTGCCTTTTAATCTGCTCTGTCTGTCTCTGGCAGGGCAGAGGTTAAGGAAGAGAGGAGTGGGTAAGGCATTGTTGAGATTGATTAAGACTCACTATTGATCACGGAGTGTGTGGGTGTGGGTGGGTGTATGGGGATCTGTAGAGCCCAGGGCCCATCTCTCTGAAGGTTCCAGCTCTGTTCTCTATAGCAGGCTGGCTGGAGACCCCTCAGGGAGCCACATCAAAGAGTCCTGCTCCCCAGCCACCCTTGTCTTTTGAAGACAGCAGCGTTTGATGACATCACATCCCCTATTATTTCACAGTTAGCCGGTGTGGCTCATGTGGAGCACAATACCTCAATATGTGGGCAACGGTAGACAGAAGGAAGAATCTATTGCATCTTTAAATCTCTGTTATCCAACACCACGTTCAAAATTCACATTGAGTAATATGGAAGTTTTGGATTTCTCTATGTCTAGGTTTTTGAAGACTTCTCTGCATCCTGTTGTATAGTATCTTTGCACATGTTCACTTGTGTTTTTAGTGTGTTTCTAGATGAACAGACTGCACTCTGCTTTTAAGATTACCTCTGAAAAATGACACCCATCGCCTAATACGGATCCTGTTTACTGTACTTGCAGTAAGTCATCAACAAATGGACAGCGTGCTAATGATTACTGACAGGCCAGTGCCTTTATGGACACCTGAACCAGTGTTGTTCTCCACATCTGCTTCACACCTGTGGTGACCTCACGCAGACCTCGAGGCCTGAAGCTACCGATCTCAGAGAGGTCAAACATATGGCCAAGCATGTTAAACACCCTCACGCTGACCACTGACACGTTGTCCACGCTCTCCCAGCTAGAGTCACATTCAAGCGTCTCCTTCCTGAACAGGCATAGTTTTTAAAGGGCTTGTTCACCTAGAAATAAAAAATCAGTTTCCTGACATGCATGCCATTCCAAACCTATAACCTAAAAAGACAAAGCAAACAAAAAATGTTAATTTGAAGCTTCACACAGCTATTTTTCCATACAGTTTATGTTTAAAAAATGGCAAAAAGGCATTCAAAAAAGCACCATGAAATGTTCTAAGTGGCTTTATTACAAATCCTATGAATTGATAGCTTTGTGGAAGGAATAGATGGAAATTTAAGTCATTTTTCACTGATAATCTTCCCAATCAATGAGCTGTAGTCTTGGCAGAAACATTAAATCAATGAGTTGAACTCATGAACGAATCAGTCTGCTTCATGAACAAATCATTCAGTCAACGGTTCAAAAAGAATGATTTTCTTTACTGATCCGATTCATTGACTCAATGATCAAATGAACAGAGTCAGTAAACAGTGGATCTCAAATGAACAGTATCAGAGAGAAACAGTTTTTCTTTTGGTCAAATGTGCTCAAACGCTCTATCTAATTTGCAGGGGCGTTTAGGTTATTGGGGGCCCTAAGCAAATCTCCAGGGGTGGGCCCCACGAGAGAATGCTTATGCGTATGTTATCAACATGTCAATTTATTATAAGCAACACATGACTTTAATAGCCAATGACATTTACAGCTGGATAGAATAGACTGATTTTCTACTGTTTAGTGTCAATCACCTTCTAACTCAGCCAGTTATCTACATTTCTACATTTAGCCTTAGATGTTATATGAATATGGTCCCTGGAGCATAGGTTTTATCAGCTGGCAATTTTCAATGCACATTCAAGAGTGCAAGATGCAACTATTATTAACAATAATGGAAAGATGAGGCTTATCAGTATGTCATAATATCATCCTGTTTTGACTTTGTTTTCTGTTTAGCACCATTTCCTGCCAGTCTGTCATCATAGTTATGCATTTCGATTCACAAGCTTGCAATATTTGCAATATTTAACATGGTGCATATATTTAGCTAAATGCTCCTCTCTAGATTTTCTAGCAGACTAACGAGTTTATAGTCACTGAATATGTTTGTTCTGAGGTAAATGTGACATTACGTTTGTTTGTTTACAAGCTGTTTTATTAACGTTTGAAACACTGATTGAGCGATTACAGGAGACACGATACGAATTTCGGTAAGTTGTACTGTATCTTTTAACATACCTTTAGAAGTTGCCGCTTCTTGAACTGAGGGATGCGATCTGTCACGCCACATTAAAGAGCGCCAAATCCTCACGCTTTTTTAAGTGTGTATAAGGAAATCCTTGACCTTTCCTAGTGGGTATTCGGCTTATACCTGCATATCACGTAGACTACACCACTGGGGCCCCCCTCAGGAGAAATCGCGGGGGACCCCGCGCAATTGCGTGCTTTGCGTGGTGGGTAAACACGCTACTGCTAATTTGATAGCAAAAGCTTCCAATAGCGTATTTACAGAATAATATGAACACAATAAAACAAATTGTATATTTTTACAGAGATTTATATAAAGAAATGTGCTGAGGAGAATAAGTGTTTGGAGAGATGTGTGGGTCTGTACAGGTAGTTAAAATATAAAAAAGAATCAGAATTAATTGGCAGATTAAATATCGTACAGTATTGCACACGTTTGTACAATCATTTTTACACAAACTACCACATGACTTTAGAAGACTTAAAGCACAAAAGGTTTATAGATGCTACTTTTTTTAGGAATGTAGTGCATAAGTCATATGCGCTACTTTTGCAATGTCACCGAATAGAAAAGAGACGTGAATCTTTTTTTTTTATTTTTCAGGCCTAACCTCTGTCACATTCTCCTCTCTCTGTGTTTCTGTCTGACTCTCCCTTGCTTGCTCTCTCTCTTTGTTTTTGTCTTCTTTACCCAATCCCCTCTCTCAGCTTCAGGGCTTTTCTGGCATGGTATTTGCTTTAACCCCGAATCAATCTGTTTTGAGCAGAACTCATAAACTTTTCATAAGCTCAACCCTTACACCCGTGTGAGTGAGCTCGTCAAGACTCCTCCGCCTGTCCTGCTGCTTGTTTGATATTCTGCGTACTTAAGCGCGGTGCCGGACCCCACGCCAGGCCGCGTTAAGTCGCGCCATGTCTCCTCTCTACCGCTCGGCGAGCCGCTCCTGTCTCCCTATCGATCCTAGCTGCCGTACATCATCCGAGCATGAGCGTTATCTTGCCGCGCGATGTTTAATTTATGTTGTGGAATGTCCGCTGAGTTAGACACCCTCGACTGTTTGGAGACGTGCCATGCCCAGCCCAGCCCCTTAATGTAGTCGCTGCAATTTGTGCTGTGTTTGCCTGATTAGCACTGAGTGACGTTTGTCCACACCCCACCTCGCAGAGGGACGGATGCAGCCGATGGATTTTGTGTTTGCTCACCAGAATGGCATCGACGTTCACAATGATGCGTTTTGCTCTGACACCTTGCCGCGTGTTGGTCAACAGACTTAATAAGCACAGGACAGACTCGGCCTTCTCTATCTTTATCAGTTTTCTCTCTCTCCTTCCCTCTCGCCCTTGCTCTCGCACACACTTTAACCGAACAGCAGGTCAAACTTTTTTAAACGTGTGCATCGCTAACAGGCTCACTCAGGCAGAAGTGCCATCTCAGCACCTGTGCCTTAATGATTAATACCATATTGATGATCTCAATTAATTTCCTATTACACAGCAGCAGGTCTGCGCTGCTCGGTTTCTGTCACGGCCCTGAGTTTGGACTGAGGGAGATCTCTGAGGGCAGCTGGCTGCCGTTGATAGTGGGAGATTTTGGGTCACTGTGCAGCATGCTTGCACGATGAGGAGAGTATTTCCTGTGTAATGGTGACTGACCTTCACTGTGTATTTGCCGTCAAGTAAGGAGCAAGAGCATTACTTAAAGACAATATGAAAAGACATTTGCAGTGCATATAATGGAACACATTTACATGTGAAATAGGATAATGTGGAGCAGGGCTTGATTTTATCCATTTGCATGTTGTTGGACTGTGAAAAGTGGATTATGATATTATTGGTTAATGTAATATTGGTTTTCCCCACCCACACAGCTTTGGTTGCATCAGCAGAAAAGAAAAACATGTCAAATGTGGAGAAAGGCTGCATTTATTTGACCAATAAAACCTAAAACATTGATATTGTGAAAATGTAAAATAACAGTTTTCTATTTGAATATATTTACGGCCCGAGCACCGATGGTATGAGGACCCTATTGTAATTGCTCAGCCATTTCTTCTTCTTCTCCAAAATGAATCACATTTTTAAGGGCCTAAACATGCTTGAAAACTCATGAAACTTTGCACACGCATCAGAAGTGGTGAAAATTTACGTCTGATATGGGTTTCAGAATTAGGTGTGGCAAAATGGCTTGATTAGCACCACCTACAAAATTTCAATCAAGCGCCCTTCATGCTAAGTTTCACGTACAGGTATGAAATTCAGTAGACATGTAACAGCCCAATACCTACAAAAAAGCCTGGGTTGCAAAATCTGTAAACCCAACAGGAATTTTGGCAGTTTTTGCTATTTCCATACATTGTATTTTAACAAACTCCTCCTAGAGCTTTAATCAGATCAAGATCGTATTTGGTCAGTCTAATCTAAAGGCCTTTGAGACGTTAAATTGCAAAGATCTTGAGTTTTTGCTGAAGGGTTTGTCCGTGGCGGCCTGGCAAATTTCGATGTTTCGCCATGAAACAGGAAGTTGTAACTCGGCATACAATGTCAGATCTGGGCGAAACTTCACATGTTTTATTACAGTCCTGACCTGAAGACATCTACATGGCAATATTCAGTTACAGTCAAAGAAATTACATTAAAGAAATTACATGTTTTACACTGTGATTAACTCCACATAGAGATTTAACCAGAAGCACATCATATATGCTCAGTCTAATCTTAAGGCCTTCATGATGTTAAATTGCAAAGATCTTGAGTTTTCATTGAAGAGCATGTCCGTGGCAACTGACAAAGTCTGATGTTTCGCCATGAAAGAGGAATCACATTTTTGAGGGCGTAAACATGCTCGAAAACTCATGAAACTTTTGCACACACGTCACAAGTGGTGAAAATTTATGTCTGATATGGGTTTTTAGAATTAGGTGTGGCAAAATGGCTCGATAGCGCCACCTACAAAATTTCAACGAAGTGCCCCTGACGCTACGTTTCATGTACGAGTATGAAATTCGGTACACACATCTAACAGCCCAATACCTACAAAATCTGAAAACCAACAGGAAGTCAGATATTTTAATATGCTGATTTGGTGCCCAAGAAATTGCTTAATAGTTTTGTGGGAAACCAGGATTCTTTGATAAGTAGAAAGCTTTTATTTGAAATAGAAATCTTTTGTAACATTATTCATGTCTTTACCACCACTTTTGATCAATTTAATGCATTCTTGATTAATAATTTTTTCAAAAAATTAATCTTATTGACCCCAATCTTTTGAACAGCAGTGTATGTCTCTACATAATATATATGTTCAGTAGTGATGCGCGGATGCACGGATTTTCCGTGGATTATATGCACGGACACTGTGGATAATCCACAGATTGTAATAAGTAATAAAAAAAAACATTCTGATTAATTTAACTGATTAATTTACTTAAATACAATAAATACAAAGTTCTGTCATGAAACTCTAGATGGCACAGGCTAATGGGTCCTTTAACTCAACCTGCTCGTAATCACATCATTATCTATAGGCCACAGCTGATTGGTTCCTGCTGTATCAGTAGCCAATGAGCTTGCATGCTCAACTTTCAAAATACTTTGTTAGCATTTGCCTTAGCAGTGCAGCACGCTTCAGAAACCCTCCACCTTCTCCAGCTCCACCTGTATAGATCTGGTATGGGTAATTCATGTATGCTATATTGTACAGCAGCAGCATGTCTTACTTGCTCACAGCAACGTGTCGTCTATGTATTGACAGTAGCAAGTCCTGTATTTGCTCTGCAGCAGCAGCAATAAAAGCAGCAGCGTAGCAGATCTATTCCGCCAAGATCAAACATACAACATTGCCATACCCATAAATACATTTAAATGCAGCCTATATTAGTGTCATATTTGTTCATATCATCACGCTTAACGCTGAGAATTAGAATAATTGTAATGTGACGATCGGGTGTGGGTCGGGTGCAGATATCTAAATCAGAGAAAATCCTAGGTTCGGGTGGGTGGCGGGTGGATGATTTATTTTCAGTAGTGGATTCAGGTGACGTTGGAGATGATCCGCACATCTCTAATGTTCAGTTTGTCACATTTTTATTTTGGTTATATGTTAAAAACAAGAGCATCTTTGAAGCCTTCATGTGCCCTTCTGTCATGACACATTACATTTTGCAAATGCAGGTTTCTTTACATATGTATTTTAATGTATAATACATTTTAGTAGATTATTGACGTGGTCAACCCTTTTCTCAGGCAATCACATACACAGAATGAGACCCTGTAAGTAATTTAGTTGTTTTGATCTCAGTTCTTGGGTTTTCACTTTGCTACTAAAGAAACTGTATTTTCTTGCACTGTTTCAACACTTTTTATCAATTTACTCCTTCCTCTCTTCTCTTTTTCCTCACTTGTTTCAGCTGTCATCATACCAATTTCAGCACCCTCAGCTCTGCCCTCTGTCCAACACCTCTGTCTCTCTGCCTCCCTCCTAAAGTGGCTTAACTCACTCTGCTGGTCGCTAGGCAACTACTGTCCAGTTCAGTGTCCCAGAGGGCAAGTGTTTATGTGTAGGCATCCAGGGGTGTCTCCTGAGCGCCTGCACCCTGGGGCCCTCCAGCTGGAGTGGTCAGTGTGCTCTTGGACCTTTCAGTGCTGAACTTAATATTGCAGCATTCTGATTTTGTTCCTCATGTTGTTGATGTAATGGTCAATATCATTTATGGCTTTTTGTCCTGAATTTCACCTGCTAGGCTAGTGCCACAGCATTTTAAGGCTATAGATGCTATCTTCTTTGTCTGCTGTCCCTGATCCTATCAGCTTATCTGTGATTCAATCAGGAACCAGGAGTCCTAGCACTCAAGGAACGGTTTGCCATACAGAGCCTTCTCCCCAAAATATAAATCATTGATGGCCTCAGCATTATCTGCACATTATGATTCTGGTATACAAGGTTCAGACTCTGGCTTAGACTCACGTTTAGCATTAGATTCATAACAGAAACAGCTTAGACCAGCATGAATTTTAAATCTGGTCCAGCTTGCACTGCAAAACAAACTGAGAAAATATATATTTTGTTTTCTTATTTTTCAGTAAAAACATGTAAACACCTTTAAAACAAGTGCGCATACACAGCAGTGAGTATTGAACACACACACACACTGTGAAAACACACCCGGAGCAGTGAGCAGCCATTTTTGCTGCAGCGCCTGGGGAATGATTGGGGTTAGGTGCCTTGCTCGAGGGCACCTCAGTTGTGGGTAATGAGAATGGAAGAGAGCGCTGTTCATTCACTCCCCTACCTACATTTCCTGCCGGTACTGAGATTCGACCCACGACCTTCGGGTTACAAGTCCAACTCTCTAACCATTAGGCCACAACTGTCCCTTTATAGCAGAGTTAAAGGGACAGTTGAAAATTCAGAATGACAATTCTGTCATCAGCTACTCACCCTTATGTCGTTTCAGTCCCATTAGACTTGAATAATCTTTGAAATGCAAATTAAGATATTTTTAATGAATCCTAAGAGGTTTCTGTCCCTCCATTGAAAATAAGTAAAAAGTAACCAAAACTTAGAAGATCTAAAAAGGTCAAAAGCAGCAAAAACAAAAAATACCTTAATTTGTGTTTAAAGATTAACCAAAGTCTTATGGGTTTGAAACAACATGAGGGTAAGTAAATGATGACAGAATTTTTGTATATTTTCCCTTTATTTTGTTTTCAGAGAATGTAAATTTGTGTCTTAATCTAACCTAGATTAGATATAGGTTTGTTTGTTTTTTTGCTTTAAACATAAATCTAAAATTTGTAAGGTCTTTGCTTAAAGGTGCCCTAGATTATGTTTTTAAAAGATGTAATATAAGTCTAAGGTGTCCCCTGAATGTGTCTGTGAAGTTTCAGCTCAAAATACCCCATAGATTTTTTTTTATTAATTTTTTTAACTGCCTATTTTGGGGCATCATTATAAACGCGCCGATTTTATGCTGCGGCCCCTTTAAATCCCGTGCTCTCCGCCCACAGAACTCGTGCTTGCCTTAAACAGTGCCTTAACAAATTTTACACAGCTAATATAACCCTCAAAATGGATCTTTACAAAGTGTTCGTCATGCATGCGGCATGCATGCGTCGGATTATGTGAGTATTGTATACTGTTATATTGTTTACTTCTGATTTTGAATGAGTTTGATAGTGCTCCGTGGCTAACGGGTAATGCTACACTGTTGGAGAGATTTATAAAGAATGAAGTTGTGTTTATGAATTATACAGACTGCAAGTGTTTAAAAATGAAAATAGCGACGGCTCTCTTGTCTCCGTGAATACAGTAATAAACAATGGTAACTTTAACCACATTTAACAGCACATTAGCAACATGCTAACGAAACATTTAGAAAGACAGTTTACAAATATCACTAAAAATATCATGTTATCATGGATCATGTCAGTTATTATTGCTCCATCTGCCATTTTTCGCTGTTGTTCTTGCTTGCTTACCTAGTCTGATGATTTGGTTGTGCACAGATCCAGACGTTAATACTGGCTGCCCTTGTCTAATGCCTTTTATAATGTTGGAAACGTGGGCTGGAATATGCAAATATTGGGGGCGTACACCCCGACTGTTACGTAACAGTCGGTGTTATGTTGAGATTTTCCGAAGAAAATTCTCTCATTTATTAGTCACTCTCGTGTCATTCCAAACCGGTAAGACCTTTGTTCATCTTCGGAACACAAACTAAGATCTTTTTGATGAAGTCCGAGAGCTTTTTGTCCCTCTATAGAGATCCAACGCAACTACCACTTTCAAGGTAGGAATGACATTGTTAAAGTACTCCATGTGACTCCAGTGGCTTAAACTCAGTTTTATGAGGTGACACGAGTTCTTTTTGTGCAAAAAAAAACATAATTTACCACTTTACTTACAAAATGATAGATATGCAATGCATGTTCATGAGAGCATCACAACGCATGCATGTTGTGTTCAGACTCACGCATCAACTCAACGTACATGGTGTACATGAGAGCATCACGACGCATGCTTTTTGTGTTCACGCAAGAGCTGGTATTGTTTTATTATGGATTTTTTTGTTGTCATTTTTTTTGCACAAACAAAGCACTCACGTTGCTTAATAAAATTGAGTTTAAGCCACTGGAGTCACATGGATTACTTTAATGATGTCTTTCCTACCTTTCTGGTACCTTTCTACCTTTTTTCGACCTTGGAGTGGTAGTTGCGTTGGATCTCTATGGAGGGACAGAAACCTCTCAGACTTCATCACAAAGATCTTAATTTGTGTTCCGAAGATCTTACGGATGTGAAACAACATGAGGGTGAGTAATAAATGACAACCCTTTAAAGGGATAGTTCACCCAAAAATGAAAATTTGATGTTTATCTGCTTACCCCCAGCGCATCCAAGATGTAGGGTACTGTTTCTTCAGTAGAACACAAATGATGATTTTTAACTCCAACCGTTGCGGTCTGTCAGTCAAATAATGCGAGTGAATGGTAACACAATTTATAAGAGTCAAAAAATATGCATAGACAAATCCAAATTAAACCCTGCGGCTCGTGACGGCACATTGATGTCCTAAGACACAAAATGATCGGTTTGTGCGAGAAATTGAACATTATTTATATAATTTTTTACCTCTAATACACTACTATGTCCAACTGCATTCAGCACTCGCTTAGTGAGGTCTGATCGCGCTCTGACAATGACAGTGATGTCTCGCGCGTATACTTCAATGAGTGCTAGACATCACTTCCGTTGTCAGAGCACGATCAGACCTCACTAAGCGAATGCTGAACGCAGTTGGACGTAGTGGTGTATTAGAGGTAAAAAATGATATAAATAATGTTCGGTTTCTTGCACAAACCGATCGTTTCGTGTCTTAGGACATCAATGTGCCGTCACGAGCCGCAGGGTTTAATTTGGATTTGTCTATGCATATTTTTTGACTCTTATAGATTGTGTTACCATTCACTCGCATTATTTGACTGACAGACCGCAACGGTTGGAGTTAAAAATCATCATTTGTGTTCTACTGAAGAAACAAAGTCACCTACATCTTGAATGCCCTGGGGGTAAGCAGATAAACATCAAATTTTCATTTTTGGGTGAACTATCCCTTTAAGATGAGAAACCTAGTAGGGACACCATCATCTAAAACACAACAAACTGGTTAACCAGGGTTAGACTGAGTGCAAGGGCTGGCTGTCTTTGCTGTGTTCTTCACTGACACATGCACTTCCTGTGAGAGACTTTGGGCATTAGGACCACAGTCACCAAGCTCCACTGAGCCCATCACAACAGACTGATGGCTCCCAGACGGCCTGCTCCCAGTCTGCTCAGGGCACACACTCACAGAGCTAATGGAGAGCTGCCAGATGAATAACTGAAACACTAGTGGCAGCAAAGGTGGAATCTGTACTTTTACAGTAACTCCTACATTTTGTCCTCTGTGCTCCATGCAAACTCCAGTTGATCTGCTATGAACATGTACTCCAAAGAGAACGAAGAATACAGAATATCCTTTTTTTTTTTTTTTTTTTTTTTTTTTGCAGAACTACATGTTGACACCTGGGCAAACACATAACCGCACGCTCCACGGTCATACTCTTGTGAGTTGAGTAGTTCTGCCCCTGGAAGCTAAGTTATTTAAAGCTGGCTCTTGACTTCATCTGAGTCATTATGGGCTGCTGAATTAAACATCACAGGCCTCAGCCTCTGGCTCCTGCAGAAGCGCGCTGCCGTGCTTTGCACCGGCTCCGTCCTCTTCCTCAAAAAGTTACATTCGCTAACACCACTCCACGCGCTTTTCTCTCTCATGTCTGTCGAGAGGGGCCGAGCCGAGACCTGACGAGAGAGAATGGCACATCACAGTCCTTGAGAAGTGGAGGAGGATGTGTACCAGCCGAGGTCGTTTCACACGCTCGAGCATAAAGTGAAGAGTTGTCAAATATCCATGCTGCGTTCCTCACCCTTTTCCTACTGTGCATCCCATGGGACTGGGATTTTCACGCACCTCCTGTGGGGCGTGCAGCTTTCTGCATGAAATGTGTATGTTTGTTTGTGTGTTTGTATGTGGGCGTTAGATATGCGGGCCATTGCACAGCAGTAGTTTGAGGCTGCATAGGCAGAGTTTGATGGGTGCTGGGGTGAGTGCCTAATCAATGTTTGAATGTGTGAATATAACAAAATACAAAGTTTTAGTATTGATGTTGCTGTATGTTAAAGGTCCCGTTCTTCGTGATCCCATGTTTCAAACTTTAGTTAGTGGGTAATGTTGTTGTTAGAGTATAAATAAAATCTGTAAAATTTTAAAGCTCAAAGTTCAATGCCAAGCGAGATATTTTATTTAACAGAAGTCGCCTACATCGAACGGCCAGTTTGGACTACATCCCTCTACTTCCTTCTTTAATGACGTCACTAAAACAGTTTTTTGACTAACCTCCGCCCACAGGAATACACAAGAGTTGCGTTTGTAGAGTGTGTTTGTCGCCATGTCGTCGAAACGCTGTTATTTTCATCCCGCAGTCCAATCACCGGGTCTGATTCTGGCTCAAATTGATAGGGTAAAATTAAAGACATGTTTACAATAACACTGAGCGCGCGCATCTCCACATTATGGTAAGAGGCTTGACTTTTCCGGGCAAGGTTCGCTAAACTGCTGTCGAATCACAACACAGGAACCGCTGGCACAATCAGAACTCGTTACGTATTTCTGAAGGAGGGACTTCATAGAACAAGGAAGTCATCAGCCCGTTTTTATGACAGTGGAAACGGTATACAGATAAGTAAATTATGTGAAAAATACTGTGTTTTTTTACACGCGAAACATGAACACATGTTATATTGCACACTATAAACACAATCAAAGCTTCAAAAAAACACGAAAAACAGGACCTTTAAGTTACATCTTAACATCAGAAGGTCAGCTTAGCATGCGTTTCTTCGACTTTCGGCACTTTTATGTCTTAGGGGTGGCTTTTTTTATGAAATCGAACAGATTTCAACTTCTTTAGTTTTGTTATATGAAGGTCATGTGAAGACAAAGCTGACTTTCTGCCTTACAGTACATTTGCATTTATTCATTTAACAGATGAACTTCATACAATATAAAACTTTATACAAATAATAAATAAATTAATAAAATAATAAATATTTTATTTATTCATTTTACTAATTTCCTAAATCTTAAACTTGGACAATCCATACAAATATGAATTATTAGTAAAATAATAATATAGTGATTTATATCTGTTTTTTTTAAATCCCTCAGTCACATCAAACAGTTTTGCCTTTAATAATAAATATTTTATTTATTTAATTATTTTCCTAAATGCTAAAAGTGGAATATCCATCAAAAATATGAATTATTAGTAAAATAATAATACAGTGATTAATATTTATTTTCTAAGAAAAAACTCTTAGCTTTGGCATCATTTCCATCACATCAACCATGTTTTCTGGAAGGTTAGTGCACTTGGTTACAAAGGAGACACAGTGTCGGTTAAGAGCTTAAGATGAAATTTGAGATGTGATGTGTGACGAGAAAAAAAAAAAAAAAAAGGTAAATGATATTTCTGAGCACAATTTTTTTTCATTGTGCATATTTCCAATCAAGCTATAAATATGTATTAAATGTTATTTGAAATTAGTCTTAGCAAGTGAATGTGTGTGGAGTGAACTATTTTTTTATTTTATTTTTTTTAAATGGAAAGATTAGCTAATATCATTTCCACAACTGAATGTGATCAAACACAGTATATAAATAATTATGAGATGTGGTGGAAATGACACTGGCAGAAATGTCATAACTCTCCTGTGATGAATGTACTGTACTGTATATTCACTGCTTAACATTGCTAATGGACAAATTAAACTAGTGAGAGTGTGAAAAGTGTTTAAGAAACTTTATTGTCCACTTTAGGCCTACTGGGCCAAATATGAGTATGAGAGTGTTTATGTTTTTATGAGAGATAGCGTTTCAAAGAGACTTTTGCTGTTGCAAGTGACACACTGACCTCCATTGTTTTCCACAAATATGCAAGACAACACAGCTCAGTTTACAGTTAACCTTTCTCAATTCACTTGCTAACGGCAGGTGTGGCAAAAAGTACATTTTGAACCTCCCATATGTGAGACTGGTGTTGTTTTCTGTTACTGGCTCCACAAGCCATGCTAAACAGGTTGCAGTGGCAGGAAGTGACATCATAGCTTTCATAACTGGGTGCGAAGTGACTGACTTTTACCAACTTGCACTTTAAAATGTTCTGCATATACAGGCTCATAAACATTAAAGGGTTCAAGCAAGGGTCTTCCTCTGTACTAGACACAAGCTGTAGGGTATTTGCTGCACACCATCGGCTTTGACGTGGCGTATACACCCACACACACAAGCGCTTGTGTACAAACACACGCACACACAAGCATACCAGTCAGTAATGGGAAATAAAACTATGAAGAAAGGGGGATGTTTTGTTCCCGGCGCAGCACTGAGTCAATTGACCTTGAAATGAACAGCAGCACTGGGGGACAGCGAGGTATGGATACATTTAAGAGCTGGGTGTGGGTGCCAGGGGCCAGCCTACTGCCTAATGACGGACACACTGCTTCATCCATCACCATGCCACAGCCAGGGCACCCGCCAGGGCAAGGCTTTAATCACCTCTCTCGCTCATAAACACACACACTGTTTCACTCATGACGGTGGACTCTTGTATTTGTCTGGCACATCATGCACTCTTAAAGGGACAGTTCATCTAAAAATTTAAATTCTGAACCATTCAGTCCAAACCCGTAAGACCTTCGTTCATCTTTGGAACACAAATTAAGATATTTTTTTAAGAAATCCAAGAGGTTTTTTTTAACCCTAATGGAAAGCAATGTAATTATCATCATTCCAGGTGTGGAGTACAGTGGTTAAACCTTAAAGTCCCTGTAAAGTCATTTTAAAGTATGTGTTCTGAGTTTGTCACACCGCAGAAAAATGTGTTATTAACCACCCAGCAAAAATTTGAATGATTAAAAAAATCTGCAAATAAATGAAATAAGTTATCAAAATCTCAAAAAAATAGGCAGCGCTTTCTGCTCTCAAACGCTGGGGGCGTGTCCGCTGTCGGCGCTGAAACCACACCCACTCGCGAGAGCTGCCGTCTCAACTGACTTGAGTCTAATAATGAGTCAATCATACTGATGCATATAAAAAGAATCATTTAGATAGCTGCAAATTACTGCGAGTTACTGTGGACTACCTACTAATTATAACATAAGCAAACTCTGCAACTTACACTCATTGGTGGGCACGAGCTGACGACTGTTGTCGAGTCGACAAATGACGGTGCCGCGAGACGGGAGGATGAAGGCCGGGACGAAAGAGACTCTATCCGGCCCCATATATCATCGTTTATCGGTGGGACTGTAGGAATGCCGAGGCTGGAGGGGGGCCGAGGTCTGTTCAGTCACATTCACCAAAAACAGCGGATTATCTGTGAATCCCAGCTGTCTGATGAAAGTTTGTAAAATTATCCAGTGTAGAACGATCACTTTAGAATCCTTATATCATCGTTTTAGGAAATTTAAATAAGGAGGCCGAGCATATTGTATATTATAACAACCATGTAATATGCATTTGCTTGACGAAGGCATTACTAGCTAAATGTGCAAAGGGCTGTATAACTGTAATGACACTCGAGATTGAGCGAGTGAACCGCTGTAGAGTTAGGGGCGGTGCCACGCTCGGTGCGTCATCGACTGTTATATAGTGTTAGGGGAGGGGCTATGCTCAGGGGTCCAAGTGCGTCATCAGACCCCCGTTTTAGCTCCACCCAAAAAATCCTGAGCAGAGACTTGGTGAAAAACTGTTTAACGCTCTAACTTCACAATTAAGCATTACACAATTCACAGTCTTTGTAATGTGTTCCAGCAATACATTTGTAACATTTAGAAAGAATACTCAGAATTGACTTTACAGGGACTTTAATGTTATGAAGCGACGAGAATACTTTTTGTGCGCAAAAACAAAACAAAAATAACGACTTTATTCAGCAAATTCTTCTCTACCCTGTCAGACACATACACAGTTGACGTAGTGAATGCAGTTCAATGTATTAACTTTCTTTATTTGGACCATTTTTGTTCTGCAAAAGAGTCATACAGGTTTAAAATTACATGAGAGTGAGGAAATTATGAAAGAATTGTCATTTTTGGGTTAAGTATCCGTTTAACATTCTGTCATTATTTGCTCACACTCTTGTTGTTTCAGACCTGTATTACTCAGTTCTGAAATAACTATAACTAAATTAATTAAAAATTAAAACTTAATAAAAAAAACTATTTATACATATTTAAAAAAAAAAAAAAAAAAAATGAAAAAACGCAAAACAAAATAACTAAAACTTGAAATATAAAATTAAAACAAAAAAATAAAGGATTAGACTAAATAAAGGATTCAAAAAAAAGAACCATTTTGGGTGCCCAAAAGAACCTTTCAGTGATTAGGAAGGCCAGCAGAGTTATGGGGTGCTCTCTGCCCTCTGTTGATGAAATTGGGCAAGAAAGGATGGTAGGGAGTCTTACATCATGAAGAATAAATCTCACCCCCGCCATGATACAGTGCAGGCTATGTGTAGCTCAGTTAGCAACAGACTTCTTTACCCATGTTGCTCAAAAGAGCAAAACAGGTCTTTTCTTCCATCTGCTGTGAGACTGTTTAATCAGATGTGACCGTGATTTTAACAGTAAAAGACTGTAAAAATGCTGCGGTGAAAAACTGTCAATTGGTTTACAGAAAGTTTCCGTACTATATACGGTGAATAACTGTAATAGATCTAACGTTACATTTAATGTAATTTTACGGTAACATACCGTTAAATTCACAGTTTTTGGAAGTGAAAAATAACAATTCTTTGTAAAATTTACAGTAAAAAAACATAAATTGACATTCCCACAATTCCCTGTGTGACACTTCACATTTGATATATTTTCGTTTAAATAACTCTGTTTCTTCTTAGTTTTTCTCATTTTTTTCTAATCAGTTATGTACATTAGGGTTTTATGTTACATCTAATGTTGTCTAATTAATGTTTATTGCATTTTTAAAATTTCATGCATGTTACCATGATGGTGTTTAGTGTGTGTGTGAATGACACTGTGTGCACCTTCTATATGTTAGTGTTGTCCTTCTCAGCTTGTGGAAAATCTGCTTGTGATGAACTTTGATTCATCATGTGACTCTTATCACCACTGTGTTTGGTGACTGTCAGTGTATTATAAAGGTACAAAACAGATAGTAGTACTTCATTAGGTTGGTAAATTAACATTATATCAGTTAATGAAATACGTTATTTTACCGTAAATTTAACAGATTTTTTTTTACGTTGCTACTGTATTTTTTACGGTAAGTTCTGGCAACCACAGCTGCCAGTTTTTTACCATAAATTTTACTGGGATTTTTTTTACAGTGTACTTTGTGTTTGTTGGGTGTAGTTTTTATTCAATGTATTTTTTGTATATATCTTATTTATAGTATGTTGTTGCTGCTGTGACAAGTGAATTTCCCACTCTGGGATAAATAAAGTTTATCAATCAATCAATCAGTCAAAATCAATCGAAAAGAACCATTTGTTTAAAATGCAGAATATTTTAATAATCTAAAGAAACTTTTTCCACTATAAAAAACCTTTTGTGCATTGGAAAGGTTCCATGAATCTTGATTGTTCTTCATGGAATCATCAATGTCAATAAGGAAACCTTTATTTTTAAGAGTGTACGAAAATAACACTGGTACGACTTTCTTTCTTCTACTTACAGCAGCACCTAAAATGCATTTAGACACCTGGATTGGTTATTATACTGTATGTGCCCACACTGTATCACACTCTCACATTAGCATACTGTGCTTTCACACACTCTAAATGCTAAACTTCACCCACATCCTCAACCGTTTCCATTTTACCCTAATGAAATCAACTACAACCTGTTTGGCGCTCCATTCTTTTGAAGGTCGCTGTCGCTTTTTCCGTAGAGACAATTCTTGATGCTCCACTATGACACTGACCTCTACATCATGTCTGGAGTACATCTTCTTCTTCCTCCAGAACTGAGCCCAGCAGTACTCTGAGAGCACAGTCCTTCTATCAAGTTAAAAATAGTGAGACAGATGGAGACAAAAAAGTTAAATATTTGTTGCGGCATATCAGAAGCGCTGTGATTTATGTAACATGGGTTAGTGAAATGGGTCTGCTTGTACACCCAGTGGGTATGTTCCTCACCACGCTCACAAGAAATGAGTCAGAGGATCTGTCTCTCCCATGCTTTTTTCCCACAATCCTCTAGGGGTTTCCTGTCAGCCGAGTGCAGCGCTTGGCCGTGTCTTTTTGTGCCGCGGCTTTGAACTCCTCGCTGACGTTTTTCCTCTCAGAGCTACATAAGCACTGGTTCTTTTTCTCTTGGACTCGTTACTGTGCTTTTTAGCTTAATTAAGATATTTAACCTTGATGAGGTTCTTGTTGTTCTTGTGCCAGGACTTTCTCTTTTAGCTATTAAGTGTTTAGCATTTGTAAAGTTTATGTTGTGCCATACTTTCCCAAATGCTCTCCTTGTTTGTTGTTGTTCATACAGCTAGTTCTGGCACCAAATTCACACCAGTGATTGAGATTAAGAGGGTGTTATGCCAGGCAGGAAATTGGTGTGCAGCTCTCAAATCAAATATGGGACCTCAATAAAATCAAGCATCATTGCTTCTCTAGTGTCTCAAAATCAAATGTCATGATGTACAGTATATATTCCAGGACACTAAAACCTTTTTACACTGTCATTTTTAAAAGATTAATATGCATGGGTTATAATTAAAAAAAGTATTTCTATAAAAAAATTAAATCAGACTTTCAAAATTTAAACTTGATTTAAAGGTGCAATATGTAAGAATTTTGCAGTAAAATATCCAAAAACTACTAGGCCAGTGTTATATATTTTGTTCACTTGAGTACTTACAATATCTCAAATGTTTCCAACTATTTGTAAATCGTAACCAAGGCTTTGGGACGTGTGAGGAGTCGCCTGTCAATTGCGTCATACCCACGTTACCCTCGGTTTCCGATTTTATTTTGTAGAAACCATGGAAACACCAAAGATGCTTTAATATATTACATGTTTTCATAGACAAGGGAACAACTGTTTTGATATATTTATAGACAGAAAACTAATTATTGTTATATACACGTTTAGTCTTATTGTTTAAATCAAATTTTCTTGATTTTTTGCGAGTACCATGCTTTACCATGCCTCAGAAAAAAACACTATTTTGTCAAGTAGCTAACATAGCATAATCAGATGCAGCTTTATTTTTAGTAACGGTAATACAGCATTTTCTCCATTATACAATACATTTTAAAATTATTTTTTATGCCATTTATCAACACAAGCCATCCAGCATTTAATATGATATTCTAAAATCGATCTATCTTACTGCAGTGTGCAACAGCGTCTCACAGCAGCCGCCGAGCGAACGCACAGAGTAACGTTATAACATCATTTTCAGCACAGTCAAATGTATCTAATATGATAAACAGAGCTGTGTTACCTCATACTCTTGACCAGAAAAGCATAAGCGGCGCCGGCAACTGTGTCATGATAAAAGTTTCGCTGCTCGTGAGGTGTGTGTTGCGCAATCGCTCTGCTTCATACTACAGTAACGTTAATAATCGCATCCATGAACATGATTTCTGCCCGAGTCCTATCCTGATTATTTTCCACCAGCCGTTCAGGTGAAGACCAAATGTTCATCAAGCTACTCCTTTGATTTGAATAGGCCTCTAGCGACCTCTAGCGGACAGAAAATCTTACATATTGCACCTTTAATTGTAACTTATTTATAAAATGGCAAGAAAATAACAAGATAAAAATAATGATCTTTTGAATTTTTGGATGGATGGATGGATGGATGGATGGATGGTTTCTATGAGTATATTATAATGCAGATTTTGTATATTAATTGAGCAAGATGTCATTTTAAAACCTTACAGAGTTCGTTGCTAATTACTTGCTTGTGTTTGTGCTGTTGTTTATCCACACTTCCTTCAGGATGATGTTATGTCGCAAATTGTGAGTGTAATATTTTATCCAATATATTTAGGCATATTTAATGGGGGCATGAAAATGTACTTCATAACAAGAGTGACTCATTCACATGACCGGAAGCAGCAATCAACTGCAACAAAACAAATAACATAATGTTCTCAAGTGTCCCGATCTGAACCAGCGCCAGCTTAATATGAAGCCCAAACGACCTGCTTTCAGACAAGTCCAACTCAAAGACAATCTTATTCGCACAGGCACTTATCTGCCAGAACATGCCGTCCCACCCCCACGCTGTAATAAATCATCCGTAATATGCAGATACCTATTTGAAACCCTGTCCTTCTTCCCAGCCCTTCAGGTTGGAGTTGATGCTGGTTGGAGGCAGGCCCGAGCAGCAGTAATGACCCTGAAGCTATTACTAGTGGATATTTATAGCACTCGAGGCCGGCTATGGGGCAGCACTCATGACCACATTGGCTTCATCCATGTGGGCGTCCAGCTACTAGTTGCCAGGTTACCACGGTGCTTCCAGGTACCTGTGTGTTCCCCAGACACACACACACACAAAAACAAAGAAACACCTTTAGAATTGAGATCTGCTCTCTTTCTGCAGGCGTAAAGCAAAAAACAAACAAGCTTTAATTGTTTTTTCTTGCTTACCAATGAAAAGACTAGAGTAAGAAAACAGTTTCTGTGAATTCAAGCACAGAATGCTTCCTAATGAAGTTTTTTTTTTTTTTTACTTTCATTTAGCATTTAATGCTTTTAAACAGTGAAGTCAAGGGATAAATACAGGTTCTATGGACCGGCAGTACAAGATCTACACGCCTCTGCACTCCAGGGATGAGCCTAGCATAAAGGTGCTGAGCTCAAATGAATGCCTTTAATAATGAAAAATGCCGTTTGCGCAATACCACAAGCCCTGCACACACTGCAACTCTACTTCGGCCCCCTTTTCCCACATCAACAAACCTGGAAGCAAGCCCTGGTCCTCCATGGGGGTGTACCACAAACATGGCCTAAAGATTACACTGCACAATTAATCAATACCTCCATGAGATCCTATTTTCTTCACCAAGTAGTATCCAGGCCGAAAGTTTCCTCTTAAGTCTTCTTCTTTAGCTTGTTGGATGAAAACTTTCGTTATTAAAAGAGAGCAGCCAGCAGGAAATTAAATTAAATTAAGTTTGCATCCTGATAGATTTATAAGACACTCCACATTTTCATTGTGTTGTTGTGCCATCGGAAAGAGAGAGAGGGTCTAGAGGGGGTGCGAGCGTGATTGTGTGGGTGCGTAAAAGCTGTCTGAAGAGACAGAGCGAGAAAGGAGTGAGCCGTAGATGTCATACGCTTCTGGCTCACTCTTGAATTTACGACTGAAGCACAGCTTCACAGATTACTTGTATTTGGATGGGTTGTAAGTCTGCCAAACGTGCATTGTAAAACAGGGACAAATGTATCGGCGTAGGAGGGACAGAAAAAGAGCTATGTATGTGTGCGCTGGTCATGGATGTATTGGCTTCTGTTGGTATGTATGTGTTTTTTGGTTGAGTATGTAAGGGTTTTTTTTTCCACATTTGCTACGTCTTTTTTACTTTCGTATGCTTATATGAATATCATGAAATGTCAGGGTCGTAATTAAAGGGTTAGTTCACCCAAAAATGAAAATTCTGTCATTAATTACTCAACCTCATGTCGTTCCACACCCTTAAGTTCTGATGTAGAACCCCGAAGCGGTGCTGCGCTGTGTTTACTACACAAACAGCGTAGGAGATTGACATGAAAGAGAAGAAATTGTTATTTTTGTGTGTTTTTTGCACACAAAAAAGTATTCTCGTCGCTTCATAACATTAAGGTTGATCCGCTGTAGTCACATGGACTATTTTAACGATGTCTTTACTACCTTTCTGGGCCTTCAAACGAAATCGAAGAACAAACTGGTGTGACGTCATTTCAAACAAAATCAAGCCAAAACTAAGTTCTTTTTCTGACTCATTTCGTGTGTTGAGTTCGTTGAGGTAAGATCTCCGCAGGTGAAAACATGAACACACTGGATAGCCGCTTTATAGTACAAAATGAAGTTATAGTTCTGATGAAAAGAGGCACTGACACTGTTTTTCATGTTTAATACTGTAAAGCTGCTTGCTTTTAAGCAATATATTGAAAAAGTGCTATATAGATGACACTTTTCTTATGCTTTATATAAAAAATGCTTGCTGTTTCTCATTTTTGTTGTGTTTTTGTTACTGAGAAGAAAGTGGACAGCACATATTTACATATTCATCTAAGCGTCGTTCTCAGCAGTGTGGGCAGCGTCAGATGTTCGATTACAGTATATCGCTGCTTATTATAGAACGAAAAAGAACTTCGTTTTAAAAGTATATCGGGGCCTTAACCCTTTAGCCCCAAAATCAAAAGGAAAAAAGTATTAAATTGTGGTTCACATAGGAATTTTATCTAATTTTAAGAGGCTGCTCACTGCAGAGCCATGGATGGAGCGTGAAGTCCAGCTCCCCCTCTCTAGATGTAATTAGGGCATAATCGGTGGAGCTAAAAGGTCCAACCACACCCTAACCCTACCCTTAACTCTATCCCTCCACCCATTAGATCCACAGAGGTGGAGCTGGACTAGGTCAACCCATGACATCCAGAGAGGGGGAGTTGGAAGTCATTTGGCTCTGCAGTGAACGCCACTTGGCTTATTTTTAGGGTCATTAAGAGTTTTGCATTTTATTTATAATAAAGCTCATTTCCTCCCTAAATTATTTTTTTCCTGAATTATCTTGTCCTTACACAAACAATACTTAAATTAAATGTATAAATTAAATTACATTTTATTATTTTATTATTATTTATATACATTAAATTATTAAATATATACATTTAAATATGTAGTAAATGGCCATATATTATAACAGGTAATATATATAATACATAATTTGCGTTATTGTAGGCTGCTGACAATTGGAGATGAAGGTTTAAATGTGCTTCAGTATCATGAAAATAACTCCAAAAAATAGCCATTATTTTCTTTAAGCAAAATCATATTTTCTTTATATTTTATATTTATCTTATTCTTTTGATTTTGGGGGAAAAAAATAAAACCACATATATGCATGACAATGTGTTTATGTTTATCTAATGTCATGAGTCTGGGTTTTACTTACCCCTCTCATGCTGGTTAAGGGTTGAGGGCATGTCCTGGTGATTACCACAGCTGCTTGTACCATATGGGGATGTTGCGCTGGTGTCTGCTCCCACAAGCTCATGGCTACAGCGGCAGAAACCATGCCTGAGCATCCTTAGTTCGCCCTTCCAAACCAAGCGCTGATCCTGCACACTCCCTTCATCCACTTGAAAGAGAATAGTTCACCAGAACTTACTCTTAAAATCCTCTCATGAAGACAGATTTCCTATGGATTTAAATTTTAAATCAAATCTTTTCCTTTTAATCCATCAAAGGTGCTGTTCAAACACCTTGACACATTCCCTTTGAATATCAAGTGTGCTGGTTGAAGAGTTCAATCAAAAGTTCTCGCTGTGAATTATAGGGCTGTTTGATTTTGAGCGCTCTGAATTTAGCTTTTGATTTGTTCTGCTGCCCTTTTTCGTCCTGCAGATTTTGTCCCCACTCTCTGTGGTCACTGTTCAAGGCTTGTTAGTCCCACGCAGAGATTGTCGATGTTCTGTCTAATTGTGATTTGCTGTTCATTCAGTTGTAGTCAGAGAACTTTTTGAGAGAGGAAATGTCAGTCTGAACCTGGTCAACAGCACTGTAATAGAGGGGTTCAGAGATGTCCGGTATGACATGAGTTGTGTCTGAAACTAAAGCAGCTTCCATCAGTGACTAAACAGACAGCATTTTAGTATAAAGGTACCTTCGGAATCTGGTTTCAGACCAGGCTTCCAAGGGACCATGCTGTGTTGGTCTATCTGTTCACTGCCTATCTCACTGAAAATGTTTGGCCTGGGTTTCATTCCAAAAAACAAAAGAAAAACTTGAGAAATTAAATTATTTATATATATTTATATATATATATATACAGTGGGTACGGAAAGTATTCAGACCCCCTTAAATTTTTCACTCTTTGTTATATTGCAGCCATTTGCTAAAATCATTTAAGTTCATTTTTTTCATTCAAGAACAGTCACGGAGTTATTGTGAAGCCACTCCTTCGTTATTTTAGCTGTGTGCTTAGGGTCATTGTCTTGTTGGAAGGTAAACCTTCGGCCCATTCTGAGGTCCTGAGCACTCTGGAGAAGGTTTTCGTCCAGGATATCCCTGTACTTGGCCGCATTCATCTTTCCCTCGATTGCAACCAGTCGTCCTGTCCTGCAGCTGAAAAACCCCCCACTGCATGATGCTGCCACCACCATGCTTCACTGTTGGGACTGTATTGGACAGGTGATGAGCAGTGCCTGGTTTTCTCCACACATACCGCTTAGAATTAAGGCCAAAAAGTTCTATCTTGGTCTCATCAGACCAGAGAATCTTATTTCTCACCATCTTGGAGTCCTTCAGGTGTTTTTTAGCAAACTCCATGCGGGCTTTCATGTGTCTTGCACTGAGGAGAGGCTTCCGTCGGGCCACTCTGCCATAAAGCCCCGACTGGTGGAGGGCTGCAGTGATGGTTGACTTTCTACAACTTTCTCCCATCTCCCGACTGCATCTCTGGAGCTCAGCCACAGTGATCTTTGGGTTCTTCTTTACCTCTCTCACCAAGGCTCTTCTCCCCCGATAGCTCAGTTTGGCCGGACGGCCAGCTCTAGGAAGGGTTCTGGTCGTCCCAAACGTCTTCCATTTAAGGATTATGGAGGCCACTGTGCTCTTAGGAACCTTAAGTGCAGCAGAATTTTTTTGTAACCTTTCCAGATCTGTGCCTTGCCACAATTCTGTCTCTGAGCTCTTCAGGCAGTTCCTTTGACCTCATGATTCTCATTTGCTCTGACATGCACTGTGAGCTGTAAGGTCTTATATAGACAGGTGTGTGGCTTTCCTAATCAAGTCCAATCAGTATAATCAAACACAGCTGGACTCAAATGAAGGTGTAGAACCATCTCAAGGATGATCAGAAGAAATGGACAGCACCTGAGTTAATTATATGAGTGTCACAGCAAAGGGTCTGTTGTATTTTTTGTCATTATATTATATTATATATTGGGCTATTATTTATTTTATTTTTATTTTTATTGTAAATAAAATATTAATATGTATGATGTGCATAGTGGCTACAATTTCTCATTTCTTGATAGGAAGTTTTATGCATACATTTTATGCATTTAATTATTAATAAATGTATTTTTATAAATATTTTATTATTTATTATTCTAAATACTTTTTAAAAATATATTAAAATTATATTTTAAAAAATGTAATTACTTTCAGCTGCTCTATCCGACTTTCGGGAATGTGGGATATCATAGGCAGCGAAGTGTGTATCTCTTCTGAACAGGTTAATGCATTTTAGCACAGGACGTTGTGCAAACATTGTGGCAGAAATTGTGGCTCCTACTTCTTTATACTGCCTGCTAAGGCAGCATTTGTCAGCTTTCGGACACGGCCATGATCAGGTGTGGTTACCATGGTGCTCTCTGTAAAAGTGCCAGCGGCTGTATGAATGTTTTTCTCTGTGTGTATTACCCCATTGAGCATGCAGTATGCATAGATTTTGCACATGTACGTCAAAGAGTAATGCTGCAGGCGGGAGGCAGCACAGAGCCGCAGCCCCCAATTCACTCAGCACGTAATGCTCATAAAACTAATAAAAATGCTAATGAAAGGGACCGTTTTCTTCACTGTTTCAGTGTACGGATTCAGTTTGTGTATGTGTTATGTTTCTGCATTTCACGTGACATTCAAATGTTGGTGTTCTGGAATGAGTGGGATTTTGTGAGATTGTGTGTGTAATCTCTGTGGTGACAGGGGACCGCTTGTTCTGTGACTGTTTACAGCTCTTTGTAATCAGCGCTATTTATGATTACAAACAGAATTGATGTTGCTCGCACTGGCTAGATATGCTTTAAACAACCCCTATTCATAAGCTGCCAAAATGTATCCAGCGAACACTTGCTGACCTGAAATTGACAGAATTTGTTTATATATAAAATACGCACCCATTTTGAGTTGACAACCACAATGGTACAAAAAGCAGGTGCTTTGTAAGCCTCACACAACTCCTCCTGTGTTCACATTATGATCCCTGTTTGAGATGTTCTGTTCCCGGTTTTATCCACTCTCTGAATAACTTTGGCACTACGTACGATCAGTAAACAGTTGCGGCACTTTTGCGCACAAACACTTTTATTCACTAACCACTCTTGGCTTAACCAGGCGCCGCTGTGTGTATTTAAATTAAATCATTGTCATTCTTTTCAGTACAAACACGCCTCCTTTCTATGTAAATTAGGCTTATTATAGATTACACCTTATTCACAAGACTCAGCGCTATTTGCCTTTGCAATTAATGTTGCAGTAGTAGTATTGCCTGTGGAAAGCAGACTCTAAGCTGTTTAATTCAGAAGAGATGTTTTCTTGCGATCATGACAACAGTAATTCCTCAAATGATGGAGAAGAACGGGCAGCGAATAACATCTTTCACCTTTATACTCATTTCCATCACTCCATAAATGTGCTCATGTGTGCTGGCTAGCTGAAAAATATGCTAGCTAGTGCTAAACACATATTAACTAATATTAAAGGCTCAACAATAAGGATTTTTGGCCTTAGATTTTTGCTATTTTTTTATATTTATTAAAAATATTAAAAATGAAATTCAGTCATTAATTACTCACCCTTGTGTCATTCCAAACCCATGAGACTTTGCATTCATATTCTGAACCAAAATGAAGATCTCTTTAAAGGGGTGCTTGATTGTGATTTCACTTTTTTAACTTTAGTTAGTGTGTAATGTTGCTGTTAGAGCATAAACAACATCTGCAAAGTTACAACGCTCAAAGTTCATTGCAAAGGGAGATATTTTCTTTTACAGAATTCGCTTTATAAGGACTACAACAAACAGCTGGTAGGGACTACAACTAGCTTCTTCCTAGGTCTGTGACATCACAAACCCCAAAATTTGCATAAAACCTGCCCCCTGAGAACACGCAACAAAAGGAGGCGAGGCCATGTTGGGCTGCTTTAGAGAAAAGGAGGAGTTGTTGTAGTAGAGTGTTGTTGCCATGCTGTCATTTTACGCCAGACTGCTTCACAAATGAGGGTAATTTCAAAGCTGGATTTACAAAATGATTGACATGTTAGACGATGAGTTGAGTCAAAAGTTGTAACTTCTTCCTGAGTCTCTTCATCAGTGTCCGACTCCGGTTTGAACAATGCAAGGCTGAACACCATTACTGACAATCATCATTTTGGCTGCGGGAGATTCTCCAGCTTTGTTGTTGTTGAGCAACCGAAGCACGAGCTGTTAAAGCCTCTTCTGGAAAGTGGCCGGAAGCAGCAGCTCATTTGCATTTAAAGGGACACACAAAAACAGCATGTTTTTGCTCACACCCAAATAGGGGCAAATTTGACAAGCTATAATAAATGATCTGTGTGGTTTTTGAGCTGAAACTTCAGACACATTCTGGGGACACCAGAGACTTATATTACATATTGTAAAAGAGGCTTTATAGGTCCCCTTTAATGAAATCTGACTTTGTCCCTCCATTGGCAGCCTACACAACTGCCACTTTCAAGCCCCAGAAAGGTAGTAAAGACATCAATAAAGTGCTTTGTTTGTGCAAAAAAAAAAAAAACATAATTTACCACTTTATTTACAAAATATTCATCTCCACCATGCAACCTTTTAAATGTTTAAATTATTTTTCTTTCATTGCAAAATTAAAATGTATTACATTTTCCTTCAACTTTTTTATAATTAGTTTTTTTACAAAAAGAACACTTGCGACAAGCTGGAAATTTCACAGCTCCTTAAATGAAACTGTTATTATGAGACCTTTCCACTCACCACACCACATCTTCTTTTTTTCTTTTCCTCTTTCTCTCTCTTGTTCCTATCTTTTCCCCAGAACCCAGACATTGTGTTGGTCCACTACCTGAACGTGCCAGCTATTGAGGATTGTGGGAAGCCATGTGGGCCCATCCTGTGCTCCATCAATACAGACAAGAAAGAATGGGCCAAATGGACGAAGGAGGAACTCATTGGCCAGCTGAAACCCATGTGTGAGTGTCCAATCACATTCTTTCAACTGAATTCATAACCCGTTATGCACGTTTTAAGTGAAAATACGCTGCAAACAATGTCTGAAGAATTTGTTAGTTTTAATGTCTCTTTATTTAAAAAAAAAAAAAAAATTTAAAAACAGAACAATTTTGAAACATTAGTACAATTTAAAAGAAGTATTACTTATTTTAATGTGTTTTGAAATGTAATTAATTCCTGTGATGGTAAAGCTGAATTTTCAGCATCATTACTCCAGTCTGCAATGTCACATGATCTTTCAGAAATCATTCAATATGCTGATTTGTGGATTTCTTATTATTATCACTGTTGAAAACATATGTATATATATATATATAGAGAGAGAGAGAGAGAGAGAGAGAGAGAGAGAGAGAGATGGATAGATATTTAATTTACTAAAATATTAAGTAATATATAATAAATAGTACATTTAGTGAGGTTTACACTTAAATAAGTGGGGGGAAAATGCACTTCATATCTCCATATAATGTGTCACATATCTTGACATAATACAAGATACAGTGGTTCACACTGCCACAACAAACACCAACAGGATTACAAATCTAATCTAGCAAAACCCAACAGTTGTTGGTGCTGGTTAGGGCAGTGTGAACTAGCCTTTAGATGATTAGACAATGATACATGACGTTGTCTTCTATCATTTCTCTATGATTAATGCAAGACTGGTGCTGTTTTAGTTATGTGATGTTTCATGAGAAGTTCTCTCCCAGCTCAGCCTGCTCTAGCTTAACTGGCCCGTCTTACCTGCTGCACCCTGTGCCCTTTGTTCATAGCAGGACAAGTCTCCATGTAGAACCCTTGACATGATTATTACCTCACCGCCTGTGCATACCCACTCTGAGGCGCCCAGGTGTCTCAGGGTCAGTTGACCAATAGAAACCTGTCTAATGAGGATGTAGAAAAAAAGAAAAAAAAGGCGACGACGGCATGCATATAATCATGTTTACCCAGAGTCTTGTGAGGACGCGTCTCTGTATGTGATGCCTGCCATTGATCATTCGAACTAGGACAGGGCTGTCAAGGTAATGAATATATGAAGTCGGATCCCTCGCGTCAGCACTTTTAGACACTGGATGTCGGCGAGGGGAATACAGACGAGCTCAGCTGACATTGTAATCGCTGCCGCGTGTTACGATCCCCTTAAGAGCTCTCGTGGCAATCACTTAAGAGCTCCCTTTCACATTGACTTTAAGACACATGCTGTAAACTAATGTGTTCATTACACTTCATGCCTGAACTATATTGAAACCATTTGCCGTAATGCATGCAAGTCATTAACGTTGCAAATGGTGTGGACAATGGCAAAGGTGCGGGATGTCTTCCACAAGTCGGGCCAGTGCACTGTGACTAGGCTAATAGGGCCACAAGATTCACCCTCATAATCTTCAAACATCCATCCATGATGCGAGCTCATCTGAAGAGCAACAGTACCACCTAGTGGCGGAGCTGCGGACATGCTGCCTGTTAACAGTCAAAGATTCATTGTAAACTATATTAGCCATGCATAATTCATGGATGCATTATACATCAGCTCTACAAACCCAATGTGTTCCCTTGAGTGACCCATATCATACACAAACAGCTTGCATTCATTAACGGGACGAGGTGTGTTTTGAGTTGGGAGTGAATGCATTCCTCGACTGACAGTCCTCAGAGAAAGACTGCTGTAACTGTTGATGGGTTGTGGAGAAGTTTCTGTACCTCATTGTAGTGCATTTGCATCAGATACCATGGAAATGCATCGATGTTGAGGTTGCGTCATCACCTGCTTTGCTCGATATGAACGTGTTTCATCATTTTAGTGTGAAATATAGATTTGTTATTTTTGCCCTCAAGCTCTATTATGCAGGGTGATTTTTAAATTTTTGAAGCCACTGAGATGTATTTTAATTCGTCATCAAAGCTTTGAGCTTTCTTGTTATCTAGAATTCTACTTCATTGCATTATAAGAAACGTGATGAAATCCTAAATATATTTTTTATATTTCTGACAGTAACCAACAATATCTCGCTATTGTACTTAAAGGTAAATTACTTTTTTTTTCACCAAAAACTCTTTTAGTTCAGCCACTGTCATATAAAGAACACTTTTCACAATCAAATGAATTCCTGACAGATAAGATCAAGGCTGTAGATCTTTTTGTTGACGTTGATTATCAGTTATCATTCGGAAATACATAATCTTAGACCTAGTAAAATAGGTTGTAAATGTAGTTTTATGTACAAGTAGGCATGTGCAGCAGAGGTCAGATGACAGGTCATGGAAGGCAGCAGTTGCTTAGTCACACTACAGCTGGAGAGGAGAACAGGCCGGCCTGATTCATTTCTCTCCACTGATATAATTTAAGAGACTGGGGACCAGCCATGCCTGAAGCCCCCTTATTGCTGCATGAGCAGATGATCAGACACACACACAGGCACACACACAGTAGGGGGGCGAGATATCTGATGTGATTTATGGTTCCTGAAGATAGGCTGCGATTAAAGATACAAGTTGATGGGTGTGGTTACGAGGTGCTTTGAGCTTGTGGATATGGATGTGGCTGGCAGATTTGATTTGTCAGCAGCATTTTCAGTTTCAAAGTCTGTCAAAACCCTGAAACTAATAATATAAGAACAATAAATAAGAACCCCTTGAGATTGTATTCAAACCTTTTTAATAAATATGAATATAATATTATTAATTAAAATAAAAAAAAACATTTTTGTACATTTATTTCATTAAATATGCCATTTATTGCTTTTTTCATCATTTTTAATTATATTTATTTTATTTTTTAATTGGAATGATATTTTACTATTTTTTATTTTATTTAATAGTATATATATATATATATATATATATATATATATATATATATACATTTAAAAAAAAATTTAAATTTAGAATTCTAAAAATTTGTATTTAATTTGTATTATTAATTTATTTATTTTAATATTTAACCGTTATATTAATGTTAATATTTTATATCAATATTAATTACAATTTCTTGTAAGAATTTATTTTTTAAAAGAGATGAATTATAGCACAAGAGGACACAGCTGAAATGACTTGAATTTTCATGTCAAGTACCCAAATATTTTCTTGCGCACCCCTGGAGGACACTTTACGCTTCCCTGGGGGTGCGTGCAGCCCAGTTTGGGCACCGCTGCACTGAGGAAATGCATGAATTTCATTCCCCCAACATCATTCGGAGAAACTCAGACTCTGCGTCTGTGTGTGGTAGAGCAGACACAAGGAACATTGTGGGCTGTTTAAGCGAAAGGCCGACAGAACTGCATTAGTAACGGCCACTGTGGGCCACTATGGACTGAAATGTGGAAGAATCCCTGCGAGTCTAAATCAGAGGATTCTTCTTCAGATCCTCGCGGCCGACGCCTCCCGCCGATGTCACGCGTATCCACCAAACCTGCTCGCCCTTTCATTACATGACCTGCCTTGTGCAGCGACTCTGGTTCAAGCTCATGCTGCGAGATTGATTTGTCTGTTCGAGCATGGTCATGCTGGTGTAATGGCTTATGGAACGCCGCTGCGATTCTCTGGCCAAGCGCGGAATGGCAGAGCTCAGCAGAGCAGAGAAACCTGCTGTGTATGTGACAACTGTTGTGCCGGCTCCGGCTGGTGACGCAGCACTGTTTGCGAGTTCAAGCCAAACGCTTTTGTCTCTTTTATCTATTTTTGACTCTGTGTCTCTTTCTCTCTTCACCTCCCCTTTCCTCCCCTCGCTTTCACATGCAATCTCACCTCAGCTTGTTACGCTCACTGAAGTAGCAAAGCGTGCACAAGCCGTATTAAGGTAGCTCGATGCTGTTTGATATTCTAAATACCGTTCCTCTCCAGAGATCACCACATTTCCTTTGTTGCATTTATTTTTCCTTTTGCCATTTTACCGTTCCGGTTGTTGTTATTGTTCTTTTTCTCAAAGGAGAGAGGCTGAGCTTGGAAATTGTGATGGCAGCAGAGGGCATAAACAGCAAAAAGCACCTTGTCAAAGGGCTGGGACTTTTACTTGAGCAGAAGTGAGACGAGGAAGACTTTTGCTCTTTTTTTTCCTCCCTCGTCAGCTAAAAATTCACCCTTAACAGGCCCAAATCTGTTCTTGAACTTTCCGTGTTCCTGTCTGAGGTTAGAAAGTAGACCGAAAAGAATTGCGAGAAATGACTGGACAAAGTGGTTTTGATATGGAGTCTGGCTCTGAGGTAAGGTCAGGGATGTAGTGCACAGGTGGGGTGGGGGAGGGTTTGGAAGGCTCGGCTGGTGGGCTGACAACTGTGTCTCCTCTCTCCCTCGGCAGTTCATGGCATCAAGTGGACTTGCAGCAATGGGAACAGCAGCTCTGGCTTCTCTGTGGAGCAGCTGGTGCAGCAGATACTGGACAGCCACCAGACCAAGCCTCCTCCCCGGACTCACAACTGCCTCTGCACTGGCACTCTGGGTAAGGGACAGACAGGAGGGTTGGGGTATGGGAGAGAGGCAGTCAGAAAGACACAGGTAGAGACAGAGGAAGCAGATAGTGCTTTAAATATGTCTTCAAGAACTTTGAAAGTTGAGGTGAGTGTAGAGCAGCAGACTGAATGCCTAATTAGAGTACAGCAGCTTCTAGGTCCATAGATGTGCTGATTTATTGAGCTGTCTGTTGTAATGACACCACTGGGGGGCGTAATGTTCCTGTGTATCTGTGAAGTAAGGGCAGTCTTTTTTACTCAAGTATACAACAAATGAATTTTCACCTTGTACTTCATCACAAATATCCAACACAGCACTTTACAGTCCCATGGTGTTGCTCCTGTAGGGTGCCGTTACTCTGAAGCAAATTGAATTGAGTGTTTAAAACAAATGATCGTGGGGTAGATTGATTGCCATTTGTTGTATGTTCATATAAAATTCATTTGCCAAGTATGCAGTAAAATGAGTAATGAGACATATCAGCCGTTTATTAACAAAACGGTAAAGCTGTGTGTTGGCTTCTCATGAAACAATTAATACTGATGATTGATGGTCTCTATAAAGGCATAAATTAATCTCCGTGTTCATTCAAATCAACATCAAAGCATTTCAGTCCATTTCAAAGACTTTATGTGGACCATTCTTTGAAATGCTTATTATTTTCAGCGTACTAAGCAAACAAGAGCTTTTTATAGTGGTGTCATATATAAAATAATTATTATAATGTGTTTTTGTATTATTCTAATGTAGTTTCAATGGAATAAATAATAGGGGAAAGGGGGCATACTGTTGATTATGTTCATTTAAAAACTGTTATTGTTAATATTAATAATAATGTAAATGCATTGAAAGGGTACTCGCACCTGAGCCCACTGCCACCCGGTGGCCTTAGGAAAACAGTGAATAGTGGGCAAGACATGCATTAAATATAGGATAAATATGGCAGTCATTTCCTGCTGCCAGTAGGTGGCGTTTTGAATACAACTTATAATGTAAATAATGAGAATAATACTAATAATAATGGGAACAATGTTAATTGTAAAAGGCATAATGTCATTAAGTAGTCAGTAATATTAATCATTCTGAATGAAATAAAATGGATAATAATTGTATTATTTTTGTTATTATTATATCAAATCTATTTTGTATATAATAATAATAATAATGTACATTTTGATAATGCTAGGTATTCTGTTGATTATGGGAATAAAGGAGTCAGATATATTAATTGTTCTGAATGAAATAGTATGGATAATGTTAATAAATAATAATACATTATTTTTTATTATTATAATTAATAATTGTTAAATAGTTTGGAGAATGACTAGCTATTTTGTTATGTCTCTGCAGGTGCTGGAAGCAGTGTGCATCATAAATGTAACAGCGCCAAACACCGCATTATCTCTCCCAAAGTGGACCCTCGCTCCGGAGGCTACAGCAGCACCCACTCTGAGCTCCAGAATAATGATGTGTCAGAGGGCAAGACAGAACACAGCCACAGCAGCAAGAACAGTGGGGGAACAGGAGGAGGGAGCGTACGTGAGAAACGCAACGGCAAGGTCCACAAACCTGTGCTGCTGCACCAAAACAGCACTGAGGTGTCCTCCACCAATCAGGTGGAAGTGCCAGACACAACCCAGAATTCCCCTGTGTCCATCAGCAGTGGGCTGAACTCAGACCCCGACATGGCTGACAGCCCAGCGGTCACAGGCATGGGCCACGTTGCCTCCGTCATGAGCAACCTATCCCAGAGTGTTTTCATGTCTGAGGTGACTGGGGATCCCGTCTACAGCATGTCCCCCACTGGAGGCCCCAATACCCATATTATGGGCCCAGATGCCACCTCTCACAGCCTGGTCTTAGCAGTCACCTCTGACAGCCACAAATTTGCCTTTCCAGGAAGTGGGAGCGCAGATGCAGGTGGTCCCGGAGCAGACGGGTTGTCCATGCTGTCTGCCTCTGGCGTCTCTGAGGAGCTTGTCCTCTCCAGCAGCCTAGACTCTGGCAGCATTAAAATCCCAGAAACCACTATGAACTTCGACCCTGACTGCTTCCTGAATAACCCGAAGCAGGGCCAGACATATGGGGGAAGTGGATTAAAGCAGGAGAATGGCACATCCAGTGCCTCGTCCTCCTCGACAGCTAACACCAACGGTTTGCAGCGCTCGCCAACTATATCCGATTCAAACTACGGATTCAGTTCTGCACTGGTGAAGAACATCAAGACTGAAGACACTTCCTTTGAACAACAGCTGGCCAAAGAAGGAAGCTACCAGGTGGGGGCGGTCGTAAGCTGTAGTGTTTCCAGTGGCTCTGGCGCCGAGAACTCACTCACCTTGACCCCTGCTGCCTCTCTGCTACCCTCTGGAGGGGGCCTGAGTCCAAGCACAACCCTGGAGCAGATGGATTTCAGCGCAATCGATGCAAAGCAGGACTACTCTGCCGGTGCCACTGCAGTAGGTTATAGCCAGGCAATGAACAACTTAGCTCACCAGAACCGATCTCCAAGCTTCTTCCTTCAAGAACCACCACAGCCAGCCCAGAACCAGCAAGGCCGACAGAGCTCCAGCCAGAAGGGCCACCTGCTGGAGCATAACTCACCTGATGGAGGCTACATGGGTCTGCAGGTTGTAAAGACGGAATCGCCCGGTAGTAATGGCCATCTCCACCACCATCACGCCCACCAGGGCCAGCACAGACCCAACTGCAATGGAGGCTCACCCACCGAGGCCCAGGGACAGGCTGGCTCGCTGCAGCTCCTCCAATACCAGGGTGGTTTTCCAGGCCTTGGTCCAGAGCACGAGGAAGTTGTCAGTATAGATCAGAGCCGCAGTGTTGGGTCCGGTCAGGCTGGGGCCACTGAGAATGGGACGGATGGTTTACTAAAGTCTGGGGATCATCTACAAGCCTGCAGAGGAGGAAACGGAGAGAGCGGAGGAGCAGAACACTTCATGCAGCAGAGCTCTGAGAATGGAGCAGGAGCCGAGGCCGTGGCTTTGAGGAATGGAAACACCACAAGCGGGCCCAACAATGGCTCGCAACAGCAGCTCCAGCCACTGCTTCAGGGAGCTAATTTGGTTCAGGGGCTCTACAACACTCACCACGGGCTTAGTGGACCTGGAGCCAATGGGGGAGGAGGCACAGGCATGGAAATCAGCTTGGATCATTTTGACATCTCTTTTGGAAACCAGTTTTCTGACCTCATCAACGACTTCATCTCTGTAGACAGCGGATCCACAGCCGTAGGGGCTGCAGGAACGTTATACACCCACCAGCTGGTGGCCCCACCTGGGTCGGACGGAACGGCCACCTCAGGTGGGAACCAACAGCAAGGTCAAGAGGATACAACCAACAGGGTGTCAGGATACAGCCCCTCAGAGCTCTGCCTCCAGTCATGCTGCAGCCCCCAGTCTTTAGGGGGAGGTGCTGGTGCTGGAGGAGGGTCAGGAGAGACAGGATCACTGGCCTACATGCATGTCGCTGAAGTAGTCTCAGCAGCGGTGGCCCAGGGCACTCTGGGAATGTTGCAGGCCACCGGACGACTTTTCATGGTCACAGACTACTCTCCAGAGTGGTCCTATCCAGAGGTATGTCTGTTAGAATTAAATGATTTAAATTTATTTTTTTCTGTATTTCAATTACATACTCAAAACCTCGAAATATTATTTATTAATATTATTATTGTTAGATAATAATAATAATAACTACAACAATAATAATAATAATTATTATTATTATTATTATTATTATTATTATTTATACATCAGGTTAGTTCTCCCAAAAATGAAAATTCTGTCAATTACTCACCCTCATATCGTTCCAAACCCATAAGAACATTGTTCATCTTCGGAACACAAAGTAAGATGTTTTTGATGAAATCCGAGAGACTCCTCAATTTAGCCACCACTTTTAAGGCCCAGAAATGTACTAAAGACATTGCTAAAATAGTCCATTTGACTACAGTGGTTCAACCTTAATTTTATGAAGCAACGAGAATACTTTTTTGTGCACAAAATCAAAAAAAAAAAAAACGACTTTGTTGAAAAATCTCTTCTCTTCCATGTCAGTCTCCTACACAGTTGACGTCGTAAGCACAGTGCAGCGCTCCCTTGTTTATATCTAAACGCTGGCTCAGTATTGGCCGACGCTGTACACGTGAGCAGCATGACGCATACGTGTGATGCTGATGCAGGAGCCAGCCAATAATGAGTCAGCATTCTGATGTAAACAGGGAAGCCTGCACTGTGTTTACTGCGTCAACTGCATAGGAGACTGACATGGAAGACAAGACATTGTTAAATAAAGTCGTTATTTTTGTTTTGTTTTTGCACACAAAAAGTATTCTCATTGCTTCATAAAATTAAGGTTGAACCACTGTAGTCACATGGACTATTTTAACAAAGTCTCAAGTACCTTTCTGGGCCTTGAAAGTGGTGGCTAAATTGCTGTCTATTGAGGAGTCAGAGAGCTCTCGGATTTCATCAAAAACATCTTAATTTGTGTTCCGAAGATGAACAATGTTCTTACGGGTTTGGAACGATATTGTTCCAAAATATGAACAAAGGTCTTACAAGTTTGTCGTTAATGTCGTTAACATTAGGGTGATATGACAGAATATTCATTTTTGGGTGAACTAACCCTTTAATTTATGAACCCTGTATTTGACATCTGAAAGGGTTAGTTCACCCAAAAATGAAAATTCTGTCATTATTACTCACCCTCATGCCGTTCCACACCCGTAAGACCTTTGTTAATCTTTGGAACATAAATTAAGATATTTTAGTTAAAATCCGATGGCTCCGTGAGGCCTGCATAGCATAGCAATGACACTTCCTCTCTCAAGATCCATAAAGGTACTAAAAACATATTTAAATCAGTTCATGTGAGTACAGTGGTTTAATATTAATATTATAAAGCGTTGAGAATATTTTTGGTGCGCCAAAAATAAACAAAATAACAACTTATTTAGTGATGGCCGATTTCAAAACACTGCTTCATGAAGATTCGGAGCACAAATGAATCAGTGTATCGAATCATGATTCAGATCGCATGTCAAACTGCCAACGGCTGAAATCACGTGACTTTTGTTCTCCGAACAGCAGTGTTTTGAAATCGGCCATCACTAAATGAGTCGTTATTTTGGGGTTTTTTTGGCGCTCCGATAATATTCTCGTTGCTTTATAATATTAATATTGAACCACTGTACTCAGATGAACCGATTTAAATATGTTTTTAGTACCTTTATGGATCTTGAGAGAGGAAGTGTCATTGCTCCCTATGAAGGCCTCACGGAGCCATCAGATTTCAACTAAAATATCTTAATTTGTGTTCCAAAGATTAACGAAGGTCTTACAGGTGTGGAACGACATGAGGGTAAGTAATAAATGACAGAATTTTCATTTTTGGGTGAACTAAGCCATGAGCATCTCTAGTGTTGTTGCATTCTTACACCACGAGATGGCAGAATAGCCTTGGAAACAAATTTAAAACGTATTGATGTTGTAGTCTTATTTTCTTCCACAAGATGGCATTGTAGCATGTGCATTTTATTTTCCTTTCAAATGCTGCCTTAATATAAATCTTTATTTAAACCTTCATTTATTTTAATGATTATGATAACATGATAAGCATATATCATGTGAGGATTTTTTCCTCCATATTTCAGGGTGGTGTGAAGGTCTTAATCACAGGGCCATGGCAGGAAGACAGCAGCAGCTACACCTGCCTGTTTGATCAGATCTCTGTCCCTGCCTCTCTCATCCAGCCTGGAGTTTTACGTTGCTACTGTCCTGGTAACTTTACATTATATATATACAGAAGTTACTGACTTATTAAAATACCATATTTAAGAAGCAAATATTAATTCGTATTATACAAGTACATATTAAATATTGTGCTTCTAAAAAGAAAAGTCTGTTTATTACTTCAAATAAACTATTAAATCATTTCCTGGATTGCAGTGAATCTCTGTAAGCCCTCAGATGTCGCCCCTGATAAGGAGCAGAACTGCATGAACTCTCATAAGCGTCAGTGTGATTTCCTCTGATCTCTCTAATTATGGGCTTGTGTGTGTCTGCAGCCCATGACACCGGCTTGGTGACTCTACAGGTGGCTGTCAGTAATCAAATCATCTCTAACTCGGTTGTGTTTGAGTATAAAGCCCGTGCACTGCCCTCCCTACCTTCATCCCAGCATGACTGGCTGTCACTTGATGGTAGGTCTTCCTCTCTGTCTTTTTCTGCATTTGTGAGAGAAAAAAAATGTCACTTTACTAAATCTGGAACCCATCATGTGACCCCTGATTATTGAGCTACTTGAAGTAGGTGATTATATAATGGTGTCTTGGCCCGAGGCTTTTCTAATTATCCCACATTCAGTATTAACAAATTAAAAGCACATCTGATCAAGATAAAGAGTATGCCATGAAGACAGAGAAAGAGTGTGTGTTAACAGCAAATTTAGATTGTAGGAAGGGTAAGATGTCCATGTGCGAGGTTTGCTTTACATTGACCTCTAGATGGGGATAGAGGGCATGTTTAGCAAATAAAGCAGAATTCTGTTGAAGTCTAAGCAATCACCACCAGTGCTGAATATGTATTTGAGGTCAACAAGCAAAGTGTGTTCTTCAGAGCTAAAGGGAGGGTAGACCACCCTGTAATTAGGTAGAATCTGTGTTAAAGGGCTATAAGAACAACAGGAAGGGCTTTTGATGCTTGTTTTGCCCTTTGTGCTCTAATCTGAGGTACGGCAAGTACAAAGGAAAGAGGCAGTGATTTATATAAGTGGTTAATACTTTAGGGTCAAGGGAAAGGGCAGTCTGGAAATAGTACACTGATGACTTTGATGAGCTTTCCGTGACATAAGACAAAGTGAAGGTTGATTGCTTCTTCACATCTGGCTTGGCTTAAAGTCACCATGAAATCAAAATTGATAATTGGCTTATTTTTTATGGTATATTGCAGTGTTTATTTTAAATTATTTATTGTATCTATGCATATCATTGTTTGTTTGTTTTTTTAAATCAATGTACCCTCATAATCTTTAAGCAAAATACCCTCCCATTTACAATGACATCTCTTGTGGCCAGCTGTCACTCACATGAGATCACAGCAGTAGACAACCTACAACATTCTAATCAATTCCCCATGAACAAAATCAAATTTTTCATGCATTTACATTCATACATGAATTTGTTTGCACAAAAATGCTATTTTATTATATGACATTTTATTAACATTAACTTTGTAATAAGGTTGTTAAAAATTGTTAACAGGTAATGAATGCACTGGGTATCATGAGCTAACGTTTTAAAAATGATTTAATCTATTTAATTAATAAATGTACTATTATTCATTGTTACTTCATGTCAGTGTTGTTATTGTTAACTAAACCTATTGAAATTAACATTAGCTGTTGAGTTCGAGTTCCAGCATAGTATATATATAATAGTATATAAATAATATAAAATGACAGATTGATGGTTATTCTTAATACTTTAATGTAAACTTGAAGTGTTTAAATTTATTGGTAATATGTACAAACCCGATTCCAAAAAAAGTTGGGACACTGTACAAATTTTGAATAAAAACAGAATGCAATGATGTGGAAGTTTCAAATTTCAATATTTTATTCAGAATACAACATAGATGACATATCAAATGTTTAAACTGAGAAAATGTATAATTTTAAGGGAAAAATAAGTTGATTTTAAATTTCATGGCATCAACACATCTCAAAAAAGTTGGGACTAGGCCATGTTTACCACAGTGTGGCATCCCCTCTTCTTTTTATAACAGTCTGCAAACGTCTAGGGACTGAGGAGACAAGTTGCTAAAGTTTAGGAATAGGAATGTTGTCCCATTCTTGTCTAATACAGGCTTCTAGTTGCTCAACTGTCTTAGGTCTTCTTTGTCGCTTTATGATGCGCCAAATGTTTTCTATGGGTGAAAGATCTGGACTGCAGGCTGGCCATTTTAGTACCCGGATCCTTCTTCTATGCAGCCATGATGTTGTAATTGATGCAGTATGTGGTCTGGCATTGTCATGTTGGAAAATGCAAGGTCTTCCCTGAAAGAGATGACGTCTGGATGGGAGCATATGTTGTTGTAGAACTTGGATATACCTTTCAGCATTGATGGTGCCTTTCCAGATGTGTAAGCTGCCCATGCCACACGCACTCATGCAACCCCATACCATCAGAGATGCAGGCTTCTGAACTGAGCACTGATAACAACTTGGGTTGTCCTTGTCCTCTTTAGTCCGGATGATATGGTGTCCCAGTTTTCCAAAAACAAATTTTGATTTGTCTGACCACAGAACAGTTTTCCACTTTGCCACAGTCCATTTTAAATGAGCCTTGGCCCAGAGAAAACGCCTGCGCTTCTGGATCATGTTTAGATATGGCTTCTTTTTTGACCTATAGAGTTTTAGCCGGCAACGGCAAATGGCACGGTGGATTGTGTTCACCGACAAGTATTCTGGAAGTATTCCTGAGCCCATGTTGTGATTTCCATTACAGTAGCATTCCTTAATGTGATGCAGTGCCTAAGTCTAAGGGCCCGAAGATCACGGGCATCCAGTATGGTTTTCCGGCCTTGACCCTTACACACAGAGATTATTCCAGATTCTCTGAATCTTTGGATGATATTATGCACTGTAGATGATAACTTCAAACTCTTTGCAATTTTTCTCTGAGAAACTCCTTTCTGATATTGCTCCACTATTTTTCACCGCAGCATTGGGGGAATTGGTGATCCTCTGCCCATCTTGACTTCTGAGAGACACTGCCACTCTGAGAGGCTTTTTTTATGCCCAATCATGTTGCCAATTGACCTAATAAGTTGCAAATTGGTCCTCCAGCTGTTCCTTATATGTACATTTAACTTTTCCGGCCTCTTATTACTACCTGTCCCAACTTTTTTGGAATGTGTAGCTCTCATGAAATCCAAAATGAGCCAATATTTGGCATGACATTTCAAAATGTCTCACTTTCAACATTTGATATGTTATCTATATTCTATTGTGAATAAAATATAAATTTATGAGATTTGTAAATTATTGCATTCCTTTTTTATTCACAATTTGTACAGTGTCCCAACTTTTTTGGAATCGGGTTTGTAGAAATTAGCATTAACCTAGATTAATAAATGCATTAAAAATAGTGTTCATTATTAGTTAATGATACTTGATGCACTAGCAAATGGTAACAAATTCAACTTAAAGTTTTACCATATTAACCATTAATAAGGATGTAAAGTTTGTTTTGGAAGCAGTCTGCAAGAAGTTGAAACGAAAAAGAGGCTTTCGCACCAGGTAGTTATAGGAACTAGCCACTAGGGGTGTGAATCGTCACTGATCTAATTCAATTCGATTACGATTATCATGTCAACATTCCGATTCGATTCCACGATGCATCGCGATGCATCACGATGCGTTGCATCCTTCATTTTCAATATTACTGCACATGGACATTTTCGTCAATGAATACAAGCGGTCAGATATGAACTCCTAGGAAGTACACTTACTGAATGTAGCAAACATCAAACAAAACTTAAGTCTGAACACAGCATATGACAGAAGCATTTAGAACTAATAAACACTAGTAAATACTAAAAGTGCATGAAACTCTCAAGTAGTGTACTTAAATTACAATAATGCTCGCATACACTTGATGCGACAAATGATGTCAGAGAAACGTCAGTAGGTTATAATCGATTGTGGTCTATTACTGCATGTAGAATAGTCCACGTCCCTGAGAACTAAATTTTCCCCTAAGGCCATTTTCATGGTTGCATTTGCACCACCAGTAGGAACTCTGAAGTGCCGTAAGCCGCGCCTGTTGTTGTGACTTTTATTTTGATGGCGCTGAGAATGCCAGAGCCTGAGCAAGAAGTTCTTTAAAAGTTCTGTCTAATACGTTATTAGATTATTTATTCAATTACATGAATTGTTACACAAAGAAAGTAAACAGTATATGAAAAAGTATTAGTGTTTGCCGTGTGGTTTATGCCCAGTGTCACTAGCTAAGCAGAAATACATGATCATGTTTTGCTTGGTCCCCTCAAAATTTCATTCATGTTTTCCATGTTCAGAGAGTTAGTTCATGGAATAAATATATAGGCTATAAACTGTTTACATGGCTTTTTTTTTTTTTAAATAATGGCGGGTGCTGGTGTTTCAGTGTACACCAATCAGTGTACACTTACATCACTGGTAGTTTCTTTTGTGCTGGGTTACTCTGAAGTAAGAGCTAATTTAATACCCCCAAAAGACATTCCTAGAACTAAAATCGTTCCCAGTTCCTGCGGTGCAAACACTCCAAAAAAGCAGGTAATTCTGCCATTAGTTCTAGGAACTACAAAAAGGTTCCTCCGGTGCAAAAGCCCCTAAAGAAAGACATGTGACTCAGATCCACTATTAAACACTTACGCAGTACTGATTCTGCTACTTGCTTTGTGCACACATTGTGAATTTTACACCATCCTTTAGCTGTCCCAGGCTGTTAGTGATAACTTAAACACAAGGGTTTAAGTCTAATCGTACCATCGCTGTGGGGGATTTGCCCTCTTTAAAGCCTGGCAAACCAAATACAATCCCACACACGCTTCAGCGCTACCCAGACTGCCTCAAACTGAGGCTGTGGCGTCAAAGAGCTTATGAAAATATTGGAGCATATGGGCAAAGTGACACGCCTGCCAATTTGACGTCCGAAGCTCTAATCTGCTTGCTCCGATCAGGTGATAGGCGCTTTAGCCAAGACAAACAATCTCGATGAATGGTTTGGGCAATGAGGAGTGGCAGCCAGTGTTCAGATACAGCATGTGTTTGACAAGCCTGATGTTTGGAGAGCAGAAGACTAAGCCAAACCAGTACAGATGATCACGCATTACAGATGCACTTACTGTATTTCACTGCACATATTTATTAAACTGCCGAATTCTGTGAGTATTTAATCTGGGAGGTGTGTGTGCTTGTGTTATAAGGACAGGCTAAGTGCTCTGTCTCCTATGAGTCTGAGTAAAGAAGAGAGTGCCAGTGCCTGTGTGTGGTGCTGTTTGTCTGTGGAGGTGGGGGCGGGGGGGTGAGTGTTGTTGCTGCAGTGTGCATTGACAGGGTAAAGTAGGGCATGGTGGAGGAGCCTGTGGAAAGGGACAGCTGCAATGCAGACAGCCCTTAAGGCAGAAAAAGGGAGCAACAGAGGACCGAAGCCCCTCAGAACCCTGTGTCCGTTCAAACAGCACAACACCAGTCCATTCACGTCTCAGACAGCACAACCATGCGCTTTTGACTTGAATTCGTTTGTATGCACACTTAAACTACTTTAATGACTAAATTGTCTACAATATACTACATTGTTATGGTAATTCAACATTCATTGAGTTCTCAAGAACTTTTTCTTAATGCATTTTCATTCAGTGTTTTGTAAACTTAAGTGGCAAACGGTTGGTTTATTGGATTAGCGGATAAGAATAAGCTTAACTGAATTAGAGTGAGTCATCAGTTGGTTTGACTTTAAGCACGTCATGAAACAATGCTGCCTGGAAATGAGGGTGCATGCAAGGAATTCAAAAACTTACTAACTTACTAAGTTATTCCCGACTCCTGCTCTGACTCATGAAATAATGGGTGGTTCAACCGAGTGTGATATTGGCAAGTGCATTTGCACCTACTTAAAAAGTGAAGTTAGAATATCAATGGACTTAGTACATAAGAATTTGCTACAAGTTTGAGATAGGACAAGTCTCAAGTTTTCTTTGTTAGGCATGTTATTGATACAAATTTTACAAGTATATTGAAAAGATAGTATGCACAGGCTATATAAGCAGTACAGTTAGGACGTGGCCAATGTGACACTGTTGTTTATCAATAGAGAGCCATAACTAGGCTATAATCATATTCAATCCTGTTTCTGGATTTTGGGGGTTCTTCACTTGCTACTGCACTGACTCTCACTCTTGGTCATTAAACCACAGCCTGGTTTCTATATTGAGCACTACTGTCAAATAAAACGATTTCGAGACAAACCTCAGCGTCTGCTGTTTGACACTACATTTATCGTTTCCTTTCAGCTGTGTGCTCTGATGCTCTAATGGCACACAGCTGCCTGCCTTGATTTGTCATAATGCAGAATGGGGGCGGGGCTTTGCTTCTCTCTGCAGCATTGCAGGTACGAAGCCACAGGCTGGAGTCGTCGTGCACTGTAACCGTGACCAGTATATTGTCTTCACGCCAGTCCATACTGTCCACCGAGTAAACTGTGCGTCCAAATTACTGACTACTTATTCTGTGGTCAATCGATGCCGCTCTTCACACATTACTGAAATAAACCAGCGTTTTTATCACAATGCCTATGATTTGAAAATATAAGGAAAGTAAACAGTCGTTCAAATAGATATAATATTATTCGTCAGGCCTCGTACATGCACCTAGTTCCAGGTTAATTTTTTGGTCACCTCCTAAAAAGCGTTCATGTTTATGGGAAAATTCAGTTTGAATAACTGAGGAAAAAGTGCAGTAGTCATTATTAATGGGAAAGACAGTGTCACATGCTGTCTTTTCCATTAATAATTTCGGCGTTTGCTTCAGTTTTTTGCTTTGTCTTCGTGGCTCGTGGAAAAACTAGGGCGTCTGTTTACCTGCGGCACGTGCGCAGCGTCTCCTCTCGCTGAGATTCATGCACGCGCGCGCACGGGGGAGCAGTAGTCAGTGTTGCCAAATCTCACAAGAAAATCAAGCGAATGCTCTGAAAAATAAATCAGCTATTTCTATTTATTTTGCTAATATCTTTTTATTATATCATGGAGAGAGACATAATGCTAGCCTACATTTTTTTTTAAACATAGATTATTTGCGAGCTTCAAAATAGTTTATTTTCATTTAATATACCATTTTATATTAAAATAAATAATAATTAAAATATTACATATATCCCAAACACCTGACTGCTTTCTGGAAATAAGGCCAAAAACCCACAATCCACAAATGCTGATATTTGTAAGGACTTTATTTAACAAACAAACCCAAGGTGGCTTATAATAAGAGGACTTGGCAACAGTGGCAGTAGCGCTGGAGTAATGAGGGGCGGGGGGAGAGTACGAGAGTAAGTGAGCGGGCTTTACATTTCTCTCTGCTCTTGCACGTCGCTTCTACACTTTCTTCTATTGTTGATTAGACCTTTTAGGACATTCCCCTAGTATAAAAAAAGGATATTTATTTTGCCCAGTATTAGTAAATACAGTTGCAAACTGCGTGTGTGAGACACGGCCATTTGGGACATTGTGGTCAGGATGCCGATGAATGACATCTGCTTTTCCTAAAGACAAGGGGACCGTTTCCTTTGCAGGGCGACTCTCCATGGACAGTGAAATAGAAGGTTGGACATGTCTAAATGAACCTAGTGTCTGTCTGTGTGTATGCAGTCTTGTCTCTAAAGTTACTACATGTGCTTAGCCCACTTTAAACCCTTGTCATTTCCGTCTGTGGAAGACCAAGTGAACCGAGTGCTTTACTTCAGATAGAGAAATGTGACGAGAAATGCTCCTGCCTTTGCTTTTTTAGAAAAGGAAAGAATATGTTCTTAAAGATAAGCCCGTTTAGGCTCAAGTTGATTCGTTTTGACTGAATTCTGTCTCTGCTGAAGCGCTGCTTTTAACAGTTTCCTGAACTGAATGTGTCAACTTCCAAAATAGACACAAGAACATACATGATGTACGGGGCGCGAGGAGCAGACCACCTGGTTGTTCCGGTTTTGAGGCAAATGGATAGTTAACTAGATAGCTAACTATTTCATATGCTATTCTTAGTCTATGGCCTTTTCATAGTTTGAACAAATATTCACTAGTTCTCTAGCTTCATGCACTGTAATTTGGATAATCTTAAACAGGAAATGACAAAAGATCCGCTTGTTTGACACTTCACTGCACCAAAACATCACACGGCAAAAGTAGGCAAAAACAGCTCGTTTGTGAGGCGGTCTTGTTATTTAGTGGGTCTGTTAGCTGTAGTCGTGACCAGAGTGTGTGTTATATATGTGTGTAACACACACACACAGCAGTCCTGTGATGTGCGCTCTTGTTTTCAGCACCGAGGACAGCGAAGCACCAGGCACGCGCTCAAGTGAGCTCGCGAAACATTCAAAAACACGACACAAGTTTGACAAACGAGCTTTATAGTGTTAATGGTTATGGTTTGTGTCGGGGAAATAGAGAATAACAATCATTACACTCGTGTGTATTGTTTTCCAACAATGTTCTGCTCAACAACCTGTTGATAGTGATGAATGGAAATAGGGAGGATTTCTCATTGCACGCATTATGAAATCGGTGTTTAAAAAGTTTCACCCATTTTTCTTGCATAGCATGTACCACGTAACTAAAATTTAGATTTTCTTTAAAATTGTTTTCATGTTTTTTAAAGAACAATGATGCTATTCATTAAATATCAGTTAAATAGACTTTACATTGACTGCTACATTAATTTAAAAGAATTGCCTTTCTTGATAACTTTTTAACTAATCAAGCAACTAACTTAATTAAGCAACTCTGATAAATGGTAGCTACTTTAATAATGAATAATATAAAAAAAACTGCAGTATTTTCTATAGTGCTTGCATGTGTGATATCAATGCACAGGTCATATAATGTTACTTCTGAGGAAAACATTTAGGCAATAAATGTTTGAAAATGTTTTCTGACTAACAAATTTGAATAATATTTCTAATGGGTGAAAAATCAATCACCCATGTGCTTGCACAGTGTAGAAAATTGCTTTGTTATCCTGAGGCAACACGATGCAATAGAGGGTTAATGAACTCAATGACTCTACAGCTTCCATGGTTTTGTTACCTCTGAATTAATATTCCATCCCATGTTCCAACCAGGAGCTCATAAATCAGGCCGCTGTATTTTTGTAATATAAGGATTTCAGTCATTTTGTTGGCAAACATTGCAAATACAAATTTTAAAGTACTTGTGAATATTGATTAACTGAGGAATTGATATTCAGCCCATTTCTACAACACTGTCAGTTGCTTTTTTAAAGAATCTCATAGGTACTCAGTTCCCATTCATTTTGTCTGAATGGAAACTTTTATTAAATTGTACCTCATTTAGAGTAGAGCAGGAAATGTCAGAACAGTTAACCTGAGCTTCAGAGGACCTCTGGTCAGGTTATTTCATGGAAATTTGAGGTCATGACAGTCATCTTGTTAAGGAAAGGAGTCAGTTATGTCCTGTTATCAGTGTTTCTGCAGCTATCATCAAGCACTGAATACCCATTAAGATTAGCCAGCATCTTGTACAGCGCCAGACTTTCTTGACTGATTGCACTCTGCCAGATCCTGCTCAGTTTACTTCATTAGATCTGAGAAACATGTTGATTCATATAGTGATAGACATTGCCTTAGGAACTTGATGTTTGATTTACTGTGTACAATTGGACATTTTCTGGGCTCTGAATTGCTTTTAAGACTGATTTGAAGATTTTTTTTTTTTTTTTTTTTTTTTTTGAAGTGAAAAATTCCTTGCCGATGCATGAATTGATTCTGTCAGTTTCTAGCAGCGATTGGCCAAAATCCAGATCATATTTTTGCACCCCAGACCAGTGCAGAATACATTCTGCTTTAGTGGCTTCTATCTCACACAATGTGCCTCAAGGGCACAATCGTTAATTAGTGTTAAATCAGACAGCAGTTAGGGAGATTGGCGCAGCGGCCCTCAGACTGTTAGAGGAACATTGAAATTGATTGAAAATTAGATTTGTTAAGGCTTGAGTTAAGGATTTTGTCTTTTTTAAACAGTGATAAGCCAGTTTAGTCACTGAAAATAAAAGATACTATATGAGGAAATGACAGAAGATATTTTGATACCAAATAATGCTGCTGATGAAAGCATTTCCATTGTTAGTTTTATCACTGAAATATATTTGACATTGTACACTGTAGTCAGCATTGTTGCCTGGTTGTTTCGTACGCTTTGTCTGAATGATGACAGGGAGAGCTGAGCAAAATAGCTGACTCACATGAACAGGAAAGTCATTAATAATAGTATGAATGAGTCTTTTGTGAGATTTTTGTGGACTGGTTCATATAAAAGTTTGTAAAGACTATTCACAATACAGCTAGTCTGAATAATGATGCATTAGTCTGACAGTATTGCCAAGTGCGATAAAGGGTTTTGGATAAACCGTGTCACACAATGGCACATGAAGTAGGAGATATAACCAGGGCATGTCTTGGAGGATGGGTAAAGCAGTTACTTTAGATGGGTGCCTGCTTCTGATTTAATTTGATTTGCTGCTGGTTTGTATGGATATTAAATTGGAGGGCTCCATTCAACCAGAAGGAGACCGCAGTAAAGTTGTTTCAAAATCCATGCAGTGATTTGGGAAGCTGGTGAAAGAATATATGCTACAGAACTTTTGTGCCACGTGCATACAGAATGTTATGCATTAGTCTATAAAAATATATATTAATACTTTACAAGAAGTTCTACATGTTCATATTTGTTAATGCATTAATTAGATAGAAATTAACACATATACAGCAAGTTTAAATCTTAAATTATTGTTAACTTTTAGTTCAGGTTAATGCATTAACTAATCCTAATGTATAATTTTCTAACATAATATGTATTAGTATATGTAAAGAGTAGTATTAATCGAAATTAATGAATGCTGTAAAAGTACTTAATCATTAAAAGTAATTATCATTACTTTTACAGCATTTATTCATCTTGATTAAAGATCTTGATCTTTACGTATACTAATACTTTATGTTAAAATTGTATATATTAGGAATAGTTAAAGCAGGGTTAAGGCTGTGTATTGGTGAGGATTTTTCAGTGACTCTGTCTGCACTTAATATGGTTACACCAGTAGATGGCGGCAAGTGGCTTTATGTGCGAGTCATCGAATCATTCATTCGAAAACATCGAAACATGTGACTGTCTTTGAGTGAATCATTTAAACATTCACTCAACCGATTTGTTTTGGACAAAGTAATATCATGCCTAAAATTTAAATTGAACTTTTGTATAAAATCAATATTATACCTAATGTTTGGTTCCTCACAAATAAAGAAAGAACACTGTCGTGTTTCCACTGCTCTATGCTTGTGATAGACAGTAGTGTAAAGTGTGTTTGACTAGCACAATGCCGTGTCATGAGTCAGGCATTAAAAGGAATCATCCCTTTATCCATTTCCTTCAGGACTGGAGCATTTCCAGAAGGGTCACGCACATGTTAACCCATTCAATCACTGCTAACCTTGACGGCAAAGCAACATGTATGTAACAGTCGGCTGCTGACATTTCCTACTAGAGCTTGAGCTTTCTTACACAGCAGGTCAGCTGGAGCTGAAGGTTCAGATCTCAAAATCAGAGCAGAAGAGCTCAACCCATGTTTAAACACTCAATACTTGTTGTAACACCTGGGAAAAGAAGTGTTTTGTTTGTTTGTTTGTGTGCAGTGATAGCATTGTACTCTCTGCAGCACCGGCTGTCAGACCTTGCTTCCATGTTTTTGAAGTCTAGACTGAAACGGGCTTGAGCATTCCTGTGTTGGGACAGGGCGCTTGCAGAGGCCTCAGTGCTAGGAAATTGTGCTGCTGCCTGTAGTAATATTCCACTAACAGACATGGATGGAAATACAGAACGGTGTATATTCGATTTAAATAGAACTTTATAGGTATAAATAGTTGTTTCAGATAATAATATTATATTTCATTATGCTAAGAATGCGTACTTCTTACTACAAAATGGCAAAGTATGAATATGTCCTTGTGGTAGAAACATCTAGTCACATATTACTGTGTTTTCAGTTTAACTTACCACAATCAGTGTTGACATCTTGACCTACTACAATGTCCACCAAGGCTGGTATGGTTAATATACTGCATCTCTTTGATTAGACTCTTCTCAGTCCTCTTGAAGGTAGAGTTGTTGAAATTTTTTGTCAGAATTATGACTTTTATGTCATATTTTGACTGTTTATGTCAATTCCTTTTTATCCCATAATTATAACTCATAATTTCAACTTTTTTATCTCATGATTATGACTTTTTATGTCATACTTTGTTTTTTCCATTTTAATTGTATAAACATCTGGGCACAAGATTTTTGTAATATTGTGAGTGTGACACGTTAGTATGATTGTTCAGAATTTTGATTAAAATACACACCTGAGAGAAAAGACTGACCCACCTTTAGGCATTATTGAATAGAAAACTTAATCTTTTTAAAGGTGCCCTCGAATGAAAAATTGAATTTATCTTGGCATAGTCAAATAATAAGAGTTCAGTACATGGAAATGACATACAGTGAGTCTCAAACTCCATTGTTTCCTCCTTCTTATATAAATCTCATTTGTTTAAAAGACCTCCGAAGAACAGGCGAATCTCAACATAACACCGGCTGTTAGGTAACAGTTGGCGTGTACGCCCCAATATTTGCATATGCCAGCCCATGTTCCCAACATTATGAAAGGCATTAGACAAGGGCAGCCAGTATTAACGTCTGGATCTGTGCACAGGTGAATCAACAGACTAGGTAAGCAAGCAAGAACAATAACAAAAAATGGCAGATGGAGCAATAATAACCGACATGATCCATGATAACATGATATTTTTAGTGATATTTGTAAACTGTCTTTCTAAATGTTTCGTTAGCATGTTGCTAATGTACTGTTAAATGTGGTTAAAGTTACCATCGTTTCTTACTGTATTCACGGAGACAAGAGCCGTCGCTATTTTCATTTTTAAACACTTGCAGTCTGTATAATTCATAAACACAACTTCATTCTTTATAAATCTTCCAGCAGTTAGCATTAGCCGTTAGCCATGGAGCAAGCCTCAAACTTCAGAATCAATGTAAACAATATAACAGTATACAATACTCACATAATCCGACGCATGCATGCCGCATGCATGACGAACACTTTGTAAATATCCATTTGAGGGTTATATTAGCTGTGTAAACTTTGTTTTTGCACTGTTCAAGGCAAGCGCGAGCTCCGTGGGCGTGGAGCAGGAGAATTAAAGGGCCAGTAGCCCTGAATCGGCTCATTTACATAACCAGCCATTATTCAAAACTATCTCCTTACCTTAGCTCGATTTACAAAGGTAAGCTTGTAATAATGTTTTCTAGTAAGAGCGGTACTGGTAGGTTTCCACAGGAAATTCGGAGCACCGTTCGTCTTTGCGTCATTAGCGTGTCTGTAAACAGAAAGGAAGCAGTCCCAGCTAGTAGCTATATCATGTGAGGATGCTGTTTGTTGCGGATCATTTATAGCCTTTTCTCACAGCAGCTGAAATAATTAAACGTATAATTTTGATGGCGGATTGTATCCAGAAAGATCCAAATGAAGTACTGTGACAACTGGAGATTAACTGTATCAAAAGCAAAAACTTCGACTGTGGATTGGCTACAGAATAATGCTAACACACACTAAATACACATAGTCACGCAATGCTGATGTTGTTATCATAAACAAATTGAGAACAAAGTATAACAGTAATTATAATTGCACGGTTTGGCATGATCCGAGCTAAGCGATCGTTAGATTTAATCACCATTGTCACCATTGTAGGCCTAATGCTTTTTTCCTCAGATGGTCAGAACAAAAGTGGCAGAAATGTTACTTACTTGTTCAGATGACATTTTCCAGTGAAAATTCTTATTTTGTCATACTTCCAAGAAGTAGAATCTGTGTTTCCGAATTACAGTATCCACCGGTGCGGTGACTGATATTCGACCGCACGGAGCGCGAGCACCTAACAATAATAATTCCGCATATAACTGCAATTGCAGGTTTCAAACAGAGATGGCGACAAAGAAGCAATACTTCTGGACTGCAGCTTTAAGTGACAAAATTACTCTTTAGTAGTCCTTGAACTTGTGTTCACCTGTTGCATTCGTCTGCAGTAAACATTTAGTATTTTTGTTCATTGTCTTTCTAATAGTATTTCACTAATTCAGTCTTTCTTTCATTCTGACTACAGTTATTATATTAGCACTGCATTTAACATTGTAAATACTTGCATTATTGGCTGGTTATGTATGCTTGAGATGGAGCAGTATTAGAGATAATGATGCATTACCCTAGTTCATATAGTTCATTCACACATGAATTGAGTGGTATGTCCTCTGATCTACTGCTGTTTCATGCTCTCATTCTGCTGTATGCAAGATGAGAGGGTGAATGCAGATGGTGGTCTCAGCTGGGAGAGCCTCTGCCAACGGCACTCCCCCTCTCCTCCACTAAATACCAGCCTACGTCAACCAGCGGAGCTTAACTCAGGAAGGGGGTTCTCCAGAATACCATCATTCTGGAGAGCTGGGGTATTATTCACCACCTGATGGCCAAGCATGGGATTTTGTGATTTTGTTTGGAAACTACTGCTTGAAATGTTTATCAATGTATAATGAATACTGTACGTATATATTTTAGGAAAATTTGTTTTTTATAATAAAAAAGTGTAGCATACAGGCAGTATTCAGTGTACGTGTAGATTGTGCAGTACACAGTTTTATATGTACTGTATAGTCAGTACGAAAGCATTATGTATAATCTCATTTAAGTGGGCACTGTAAACATTAACAACACCGAAAGATGGTAACAGGCACACCCACATAGCACTTATATCCCCTTGCTTAGAATTATATATTAATGCAGTACATTATTGCAGTGGTTTATTTCAACAAATGAGTGCAGTCCTGGTGTTTGCTCCCATTACTACACACACAGCATTATAAGACAGGGAAGAGCGAGGTAGATCGAGTGAGAATCCACTAGCCTATTTTGGCGAAAGGCAGAGCATTAATATCTCTGTGATAAATCCAGGTGTGTGTGTGTGTTGTGTTTGTTTGTGTATATGTGACTGTATAGACAATCCTCACAGATACAGAAGCAGTTCCTAAGCTGAAAATAAACACACACTCAGAGTCTTCAGCTCCTGACTCATCAAGTCTCCCACAGGAATAAATAGTGAATAGACCCTTAATGAAGTTCTCCTCTCATTGAGCTGTCTATCAGCTCCCTTTCTTTCTCTCTCAGCCATTACTCCCCAGGACCTCTCAGCTCACATACACAACGTATGTCTGACGTCCATGAATGTGACTCAGTGCCTGTGAGTTATTCTAAGAGCAGCGATGAAAAGAGGAGGAGAGAAAGTTGTGGTTGAAGGTTGCATTAAGGCAGAGGCAGATGTTGAAAAGCTTAAACAAGAGCTGGAGGCAGTGTTGGAGGCAGTTTAGGTCAGCTCACACAAGAAGGCAGTCTCTGGAGAGAAAGACTTGGTGACATTGTCTTAGGCCTGTTTTACACATACTGTGAGTGGCACATACTCATTTTGGTGCCCATCTGAACAGTTTACGGTATTCACAGCAGTGGGACTCATTTTCAGCCCTGGAGTTTCATGCCTTAAACCGGCCCACTTTAATTCAAGACTGACTATATTAAAATAATGTAATTAAAACCTCAGTATATAAGTCTGCAACAGTACACTGTTCTCTACAGCCTTGTAATTAATTGTATTTTTCAAAAATATCTTCAAATACCCCCCCCCAAAAAAAAATTATAGTACAAAAAAATGCTAAAATTTTATATAGAGTCATTTTTATTGTTATGATTTTATAATGTGAACCACTGATTCATTCTCCAGCCATCTAGTGGCTGTAGTTAAAAAATTCATGTTATTTTAATTTTTTTTAAAGTGTTTGCTTTCCAGTAGATGGAAGCAATCATCCACTAATAGTGATAGACATTTTTCATGTCTATCACTATAAATTAAATTAAGAAATGTAGATCTTTTTTTTAAAGTGGATTTAACATAAAATTTTGCTGTTTTATATGAATGTATATACTTAAATTATTACAAATTGAGGCAAATAAATAAATCCTCCAAAACTGCACAACTTCACAGTAAAATATTAAAGTGAGCTATTTTACGTTTGTTTATAAAAATTTCCATTATGTTACAAAATCACATTTTACTGTCTGGTTATGTAAGCTAGTTGTACAGAAAAATGAATATTGTTGCCCAACGTGTAATAGCATAGCAAGCAACATAACATAAGTGATAGGCCCTATTTATTATTTGCCTACTATTATTACGATATATGTAATAGCTGCATGCATGCCTTTATCTTTTGCATGTTTCCCCTCTTCCTTTGTATTTATTTAAGTTACCTAAATCGGCCTCCGGTGGCTTAGACCTTTTGTCTTACCATAATTTAGTGTTGATTTAGAACTTGTCCCGCTGTCCCTACAGACGTCACTTCATCCCTTCTTCTCGTATACTTTTGTGTGAGTTGTCTTCTCCGGGCGCACACACCGTGTCCCTCCCGACCAGGTTAATTTGCTCACAGAATGACATGATATCATTGACGTTATGTGCAAATGAGCAGTAAAAACCCGATCGTGCATTCGGTTTATTTTTTTGTTTGTTTGTTTTTTTTCTTGCGCGGGTGCCCCCTGCCGCCCCCAGCAAGATGCCGCACTGGGCCGTTGCCCATGTCGTCCATGCCTAAATTCGTCACTGACTGGTTTTAAGGAAAAAGTTAGGCTACTCAACTTAGTACTTTTGGCCACGCCGACAGTTTCTAGAGCATCCATATTTCAACCCAGTGCCATGACAACACCGGCCCTCACGGCCAAATAAACAGACCGGCCCACCGGGATTTCTCCAGGCGCTCCCAATTAGCCAGTCCGGGCCTGATTCACAGTATCTCATACATGATGCAGAAAGTAATGTTTTGACATTATTTTGGCCATGTTGCACATGCTGAACCCAGCAGAAACCTTGAAAGTGTGCAGAAAACCTATGAACACTGTGTTTTGAAATATAGGCTTTTTTGAAGTAGCATACTGTACTTTTAGCATTCTGTTCAGTAAATCTGGCTGAATCCAGATGGTTTAAGCAATTTATTGCCATTCTTTTGGGTTTTAGTGCAGTTCTGTGTAGTTTAGGTAACTAATTTATCTTCAGTCCCGTTCCTGACAATTTAGTAATAATTTTTCAGAGGGCTGCAAGATTAATTGTGGTCACTTTTTCTGCTTCTCTTGATTAATTAAGTGTATAATGTTGGAGATATTTGTGATACTGATAATGAAAACACAGACATACATGTATATTAAAGATTAGCGATCTCCATTGCAATATTCTGCTCAAATGAAAGTGTAATACAGCCAGTCTGCGTTCCTTCACGAGACGTTTAATGCTATTTGCGGCCACTAAATCTGCGAACAAGCCTTCTCAGTGACAGGCTATAACCTGTTAGCATTCCACTGTACTGCTCGTGGTACACATACCATTCAAAAGAGACCTTAGGAATGCTAAATGGATAATAAATCCAAACATGAATCATATGAGTTATGTGCAATTGTGGTTGCTGATTAAATACATTTATGCCACCTATGTGCTACAATATCTAATAAAAAAGGTCTTTTTTGTTGCTTTAATAGAAAAATATTAATTAATAAAATATTATTGGGATTTATATTAGGAATTTAGGAATATATATTAAAGTGAGTTAATATATATGATAAATATATTAAATCGGGAAGGTACATGAAGTTTAAATATTAAACATCCGTTGACGATCCGTTGTCCATTATCAAAGAAAATAGTGTGTGTTGATAGTTCAGCAACAAAAAAGGGAAATGATAACATATTCTTCAACTTTAAAAAAATAAAAATATGGCTTTGTGATGAAACCTGAGGTTTGGAGTTTTAGCTCAATTTACTTAATTTAATATCTGCTCTCAGTGCCTATAGGCTGTCACTTTTGTAGTTTATGGAGAAATAGGAAGGTGTTGCACATGTCACTGTGTTGCTTCAGCACTGATTGGTGGTCCCTTCCCTTTCTCCGCCCCCTTGCATGTGGCCCCTCCCCCTACCCCCCTCTCCCTCTGCAGTGTACGTGTGTGGCATTTTGAGCAGACACGCGGCAGCAGGTGGAGATGACATCATCTGCACTGCAGCAGACTGCAGCACTGTGTCTGAACAAAGACATGTCAATGCTGCTGCTAACTGGTGCTGCCACACGGCCTCTCTTTCTATCTCTCTTGGCATCTTTAGTCCCTAGGTAGCTTATTTTCCTTCCATCTCTCTCTTTCTCTCTCTCCGTGGCATGGTATCTGAATGAAGATTTAACACTGACTGCAGGCAGACTGAAGCCCACTGCTTCAATAAGTCATAGTTTAAATGAAAAATAATCATGCACGTCCTCTCATCCAGCAGGGTTTATTAATGGTGGTTGTTAAGGCTTTGAGGCTGGGTTAAGAAATTTTGAACAAATCCCTAAACTTTGGAAAATATCCTGCAGAATTTATGTCATGAACATGAATTAAACCTTTTCTAAGTAGCTGTAAGACTTTTACCTGACAGACAAGGTAGCCACCCAGTAATACCCTTGCAACCATTCAGGGGTGCGTTTCCCAAAAGCATCGTTAGCCAACTAACATCGCAAGTTCCGTCATTAGGGTTAGGGTTAGGGTTAAGGTTAGGGTTAACATAGTTCAATGATTTGGTGTTTCCCGAAACCATAGTTCAAACGAACATTTGCAAACTTGTGTGGTTGGAACGACAGCTCTCAAGCTGTGGTTAGAAGCATAGTTTCTTGTTTTTAGGACATGTGGACTTAATAAATCATTATCTTGAGCAAAATAAGCAAGCTGACATTAAGTACAATGGATATCTTTTATTTCGAATTTATACTATCATTTACATATTTTATATCATTTACGTATTTTAGTTTGTCAAGTGTGCATGTGCACACGTGTTCTCGTACATAAGAATGAGCCTATGATTGACTCTGAAATAAAGCAAATTAACTGACAAAAATGGGAATTAGTCCTCAGATGCCATGTCCATAATTTATAGCAAAAAGTCTAGCATTAATTCGAACTCAAATGGATTCATTTAGAGAAGTTATTACTCCACCACCTGCGTCACATCATTCACCAACATGGCTGAACAACAGGTTTGCGACAATACTGTTTGGTGACTAGCTAGTTGATTTGTTCAACGATGCATCGTACTATTGTAGTGAAGCAGCGAGTTACGTCATTGTATCGGAAACGCTCCCCAGAACAAGTTAATAACTGCATAGCAACATGTTAAGAACAACTCTAAACACTTTGGCAGAACACCATATAGAATTTATTTTGGCGAGTTTTGCATAGGCTCTTTTGACTTGGACCAGTCAGCAGTACCCCAGCAACTGCACTTTCTACAAAGCAACATACTAAAAATCATTTAAGGTTGGAATACACTACTTGACTTTTGCTTTGATTTTTGCTCTGATTTGCAGTCTAGACAAGTCAACAATAGTTGACGAAAGTCGCCTAGTGTATGTTAGGCACAGACTACGATTTTTTAGCTTCAGACTATGGTTCCATTTAATCAAACCATGTTTGATATTTTGAGCCGATTTTAGAACAAATATCATAACGTATGAAGCATCGCTACTGAAACCAAAGCTGTCCTTCATCTACTAGTGTTGCAATAAAATACAATGCAAATACAATAACAATACAAAAGTAAATGAACACAATTAACCTCAAGATTTGACTCATCAACACAGATAAAACAACTGTCTATGCAACACGCATCTAACTCCCACAACATTTCTTATTTTTTTTTAAGTATAAGTTTTTCATCTAATATTTATGTTTTATTTGATTTCAGGTTTTTCCAATTACTTAAAGGTCCCATGACATGCTTTACTTATTGCTTTTATATAGGCCTAAGTGGTCCCTAGTACTGTATCTGAAGTCTCTTTCCCGAAATTCAGCCTTGGTGCAGAATTTCAGCCACTATGAGCCAGTCCCACTATGAGCTTTCCTCGGGACGTGCCGTTTCTGGGTCTGTAGCTTTAAATGCTACATATGCCATATTTTTAATAGTTTTAGTTAACAAAAACACCACTGGTAGGAACAGAGCCAGTCAGTGTTGTTGACTCTGGACCATGTGTTGCTTCATTATAATACTTCATGACCTATCACTGTAAATGACTGGTGTCCTTTCAGCTGCCAGATTCTTACTGAATTGTCAAACAGTGTGAATTTATGTACATGACCACTGAACGACACTCTTGACATTTTCGCCTGGCAACCAAACACTATCTGTTTGCTTTGTGGTGTTCATGGCCCTTTGGATTAATATTTTTGTTTAGTCGGAAGACTTAGGGCGATACAGATCTTTTTTTTTTTTTTACTTTCTTGCGCTTTTGCGTCTGTCAATGTGCCTCTTCATTCATCAACATACTGACACTGGAGCAAACCACAGCCCAGCATGCCTCTGTCGCTTGGTTACCGTGCAGCTGCAGGTTGCCACAGAAACAGGCTTATCAGTGAGAGGCACATACTGTTCTCAGTACTGATGCTGGAGTTCACCTGTGCTGGTCCCAGTTCTCATCTTTTACATCTGCACAGTGAGCATATCTGACAGATTACATGGCTATGTTTAGTGTTAAAAGTCCAGTCAGGAAAAGCAGCTTGATATTTCTTCCATTGCAAGCAATTCTGTCTGGATTAGGGTTACAGAGTAACTTTGTAAGCATTTAGCACCCTAGCAACAATTCAGAACACCTTAACAACCATATAGCAATGCCCTGGGCACCCTTGCATTGTGGAAGTGAGTTTTGCACTGGCAGAAAATAAAAATCTGGTCATGAAGTACAAACTCCAAACAAATCTGTGTATGTTCACTGCTGTGTTTTTGAAGCTGAATGTGTTGATGTGCCTCATTAATGATTCCATTAATTTATAATAATGACTGCAATTACGGAAATGGTGATTGATAACATCAGACTCTGTGTCTTGATTGGAAAGCATAAGGGTAATGACTCAGTTTTAATTAAACATCCAATATAGAATTTTGCTTGGGGATGTGTGCTAGACCTGAGAATTTATTTCAGACCTGAGTGAGATAGAGTGTACTTTACAGCAACCATTTTCATTGCCAAAGTGTGAATTGTACAATCACTAATCTAGTTCATTTACATCTTTTACTTGATTGAACTAAAGTTGGAACCCATGTGATTGAGTTCCACTGTGGTTAAACTGATATGATTTTTTCTCTGCAGATAACCAGTTCAGAATGTCCATCCTGGAGCGGCTGGAACAGATGGAGCGCAGGATGGCTGAGATGGCCGGTCAGCAGCAGCAGGGCAGTGGAGGAACAGTGGGGACTGGAGGAGGAGGAGGAGGAGGAGGAGGGGGGGAACGGAGGCACTAATAGCCAGTCTCAGGTACAGCAGCACTTCAGTAATTGTTATGTGAGAGATTGGAATGTATTTTAAAACAGCGACAAGTTTGTTGAGCCATATTGTAATGTCTTTCTAATGTCCTTTTAGCTATTATATATATATATATATATATATATATATATATATATATATATATATATATATATACATACTACATATTATTACAGTACAGTGGTTGTTATGTTATTTCATGTTTCCCAGTTCTGTTTATTACTGCTATGATTCAGCTCATAAAAAACATAGTCATTTAGAACCTAAAAGTAATTTTCATTTACAATAAACATTATTAAAATTCAGCTACATCACTTAGATGAAAAGATTTGCATATTGTAATAACATGGTGTTTATTAAAACTGATTTTGTGAGCCAGTTGAACCAATTCATTAAAATGATTGTTCACAAATTGTTTATTGCTGCAGCTTTTCCACCCATAGATTATACAGTAGCTTTCTGTTTGAGCCATAACAAATGATGCAGAAAGCAATGACATTTTTTAAAAGATTGTGACATTTCATTGAGCTTTTGAAGACATCAAGCTCTACATTTTGTGCTGCAGTGTATCTCGGGACAGGCGGGAAGCTCTTTTGAGAGTCGTGTGGTGGTTGTTTGTGAGAAGATGATGAACAGGGCCTGCTGGGCCAAATCCAAACACTTGATTCACTCAAAGACCTTTCGGGGCATGACCTTGCTACACCTCGCTGCAGGCCAAGGCTACGCCACCCTCATCCAGACTCTCATCAAATGGCGGTCAGTTAAAGCGATAAGAGCACTCAGATGTGTCTACATCTATGTGTAATTATGTTTTTGTGTCATTTCCATTGCTAACCATGAGAAATGGTATTATCCTATCTAGCACGAAGCATGCAGACAGCATTGATCTGGAACTTGAGGTGGACCCTCTCAACGTGGATCACTTCTCTTGCACTCCACTGGTATGATCCTCAAGCATTTTTAATTGAACTTTGGTGCATTTGGCAACTCCATTGCACTGTCTTTGCTTTTCTTACACACCTTTTTACTCTGTTTCCTTGTTGTAGATGTGGGCTTGTGCTTTGGGTCATCTGGAGGCAGCAGTGGTCTTGTACAAGTGGGACCGGAGAGCACTGGCCATCCCAGACTCTCTAGGCCGCCTGCCTCTCTCCATCGCCCGCTCCCGTGGCCATACCAAGCTGGCGGAGTGTCTGGAGCAGCTCCAGAGGGAGGAACAGCAGCAGCAGACCCCGTCCTCCTTACCCCCCACCTCCAGCATGTCTTTCTCCCCCAACCCTGACATCCCCACCTCCAACAGCTGGATGGTCAGCTGGGGCAGCGACAGTATGGTGACCCCCAGTGGGCAGAACACTGGTACTACCACCTCTACTACAACACCTTGCACCAACCAGAACCCTGGTGAGAACCTCTAAAGTAGTTAGTTAAACTGCAAGATACTAACGAAAAGTTGCTAATAATTTCTTATGTTTATGCTTAATATGTTTTAAAATGTAATTTATTCCTGTGATGGCAAAGCTGAATTTTCAACATCATTACGCCAGTATTCAGCATCTCTTGATCCATCAGAAATCTAATATGATGATTTGCTGCTGAAGAAACATTTCTTATTATTATCAGTGTTGAAATAATCAGTTGTTCTATTTAATCTTTGTCAGACATAGAGCTTGGACTTCAGTCCAAAAAGGTCAATTTTGGTCTCATCAGACCATATCCCAGATGGCATCAGAGTTTTCCAAGTGTGTTTTTGCATAGAGCAAATGAGACTGAGTGTTGCACTTTTTCAGGAAAGGCTTGTTTCTTTCAGCGCTAAGTTTGGTTGGTGAAAAGCAAACACAGCACACCACCCAAAACACACCATACCTACTGTGAAGCATGTTGGTGGCAGCATTATGTTGTGGGGGTGTTTCTCTTCAGCGGGGACTGGGTGATTGGTCAGGATTAAAGGGAAAATGGATGCTGCCAAGTACATCCAAATTCTTGAGCCATCTTTAGCTATCTTGCTAGACAGAAGACGGGCAGGTCATTAACCTTCGAGCATACCGCCAAAAGAACAACGCAATGGCTTAAGGATAGGAAGGTGAATGTCCTTGAGTGGCCAAGTCAGAGTCCTGACTTAAATCTGATAGAAAATCTGTGGATGGACTTGAAGAGAGCGGTCCATTGACGCTCACCACGGAATTTGACTGAACTTGAGCAATTCTGCAAGGAAGAATGGGCAAATATTCCCCAATCTAGGTGTGCAAAGCTAGTACAGACATACCCAATACGATTAATGGCTGTAATTAAAGCAAAAGATGGCTCTACAAAGGGGACTGATGACTTTTCCAACTAGTTATTCTAGTTTTGGATTAATTTTCAGAACTGTTGTTTTTTCTTTTATTACTTTGATGTTTCAAGGCAAAATTTATAAATAAAGCTGGAAAAGGGTTTTTTTTTTTTTTTTTTGGAATGGGTTTTAATTTCACGCTGTACGACAAATAAAGTAACTATTTCAAAGCGGTATGATGAATTTCTGTATCAGCAGTACAGTATGAACCAATTCACTAAAATAAATCAGACTTTCCAACACTAAATATGAGACTGATAGGGGGTGTTTCAGGAGAGTTCACTAGGCTACTAGTTGAAAAACCGCTACTTGTAGCTCATTACTGGAAAAGCTGCGCTGTTTTGAAAACAGATGAACTAATGTTGCTTTACTAAAAAGATTACAGCAGATTTGCTTGCCTAATGTAATATCTTATTGCATTTGCTTCAATGAGCAGTACTTGCTGCACAATCTAATTCCATCTCATTTTTTAGATTATAACTAATAGCACCTCAGAGAGCAAATGTAATGGAAATATCATCTCCGTCCTCTTCTCTGAGTGCATCTCACTCTCTCTTTTGTGCCTAGATTTGAGAAGGCCGAGATCAGAGCCCTCCAGCTACTACAGCAACGAGTGCCAGCGGGAAATCCCCCTCGCCAAGAAACACAAGCCCAACCCAGAGCTTGTGCAAGCACAGCTGGATAAGCCCATGTCGGTTCCCTTGAACATGGAGCAGCAGACACATAAACTGTCAACCAGCCCTAAGACCCTCCCCTCCACCCCATCCAGCCCGGATAAGAGCATCTCTGAAGAGGGTTTAGGGACAGGGGGCATCCACAAGCCAAGATGGCCTCTTTCCGTGGAGGGCATAAATGGGGCACTAGAGAGGTGCTCAGGAAGGGAGGCATCAGCGGCGCAGGAAAGGAGAAGTTGGCCAGCCGGTTGCGACAGCGTGGCGAGCCCCTCAGCATGCTGGGAATGGTGGAGAGGGAGATTGTAGACACAGAGATGCTTTCTTACAAGGAGGATCTAGAGAACCAGGACTGCCTCTCTCACATGGAGGACCTACAGGTGAGAGAAGTGCACATACACACACTCACACAGTGCCCTAAATGGCACTCACTCACAGTCAGCCAGCCTCATTCACACCTGTATTGATGCATTTGTCAGTAAATAGGCTCAGCAAACAAACAGGGCTACAAGCGTTGAGAGGCCAAGGGATATATAGAGCACCATCCGTCCTGCTGACATGTGAAATCAGCGCTAGAGAGCCGCGGTCACAGCCCCGCTCTCTGCACAGACCTTCGTCACCACATAATACACTTCTGCCATTGATTTGCTCCCATCGCCAGGAGTTAGTCCAGCTCCATTCATCTCTGTCACTCTGTGGGGATAGAGGGGCTGTTGCAGCGTGTTCCTCCAAAGTAAACACCCCGGTGCTCGATTGATCGGCTGGGTTAGCAAGTGTGTGTGTGCTTTTTATCACACTAGAAAGTCAGTGCTTGTGTAACTTTGAATGCATGTGTTTGTTTTTGCTTGTGTGTGTGCATTCACAGGCAAATATGATGAGCCTGGCAGAGCACATCATTGAGGCCACTCCGGAGCGTATCAAACGGGAACATTTTCCAACCATGGAGTCTGTTCCTCTGGACAACAGTGGCCTCACCAACACCATGAGCTGGCTGGCCAGTTACCTGGGAGACGTGGAACACCTGCCCAGCATCATTCACTTAAGGTTAGCTAATGTCTTTTTAAAAAAATGCATATTTCGATATACATATGTACTGAAATGCAGCGACCAGGATGGGAAATTAACATTTTTGCCCAACCACAGTGGCTGGTGGATACAGAATTTTACCAGCTGAATTTTTACAAAACATTTGGTCACTTTATTTTTGGGTGATGTAGTTACATTGTACTTACTCAAATAAGTGCTGAGTAATACTAATTAACCTCATGTACTTACTTTAGAGTTACAGTTAGGGTTAGGGTTTGGTTTAGGGTTAGTTACTTGTAATTATGCATAATTTACTGGTATTACTGTAGTAAGTACATGTTATGTACACAGTATGTTTTTTCGCCGCTAGGGGCGCTAAACTCTTCAAAACAATAACAAAGGCGTAGATTGATGACGCAGTGAATGAGCGTGAGATCATGGAACTTGTCGTCATGCCGATGGATCTAATAATGTTTATGGCGAAATAATGTTTATGGATGAGTGATTGAGAGACAGATATCAGTGCCACACGCGAGTCCCAGTGGATATAAAGGAGCACATTTCATTCTACCGAACTAACGTTACTCGCAAATCTGAAATACTACTAATACAGGTCAGTTTATTTGACTAAGTTAAAATTGTGAGGTAAAGCAGCACTGTTTCACTTGGTCTCACGTTTTACTATCATACTAAACTGCATTGAAAGTTGTAATGTTATTCTATGTATTAGTTTGTTGGCTGTATGAGAGCTAGATCAACATTAGAATATAATACTGATGATATTCTAACATTTCATCGTGTTGAGCTATGTAACATTGGTTAGTATTATGTAGCCTACATTTGCTTACCATGTCTAATAACATGCAAGAGTGTTCTGTCAAGTCAAAGTTACGCAGCTGAAAACCAGGGATAACGCAGATATTACGTCATTGACAGGCGACAAGTGACATGGGAGGGACGGGCACTATTTAAAATTTTGAATTTCTCTGAATTTACAAATTCTTGGAATCATTTAGGATAATGTAAGTACATAGCTGAACGAAATATATAACACTGTGCAAGTGGTTTTTGGATATTTTAATATAAAAATCTTACATATTTTGCCTTTAAAATAAAGTGTTACCATTTTTTTTTTCAGTTCAAGTATGTAGCAAATATATAAAGAATCAGCATCCTTTTTCCAGAGAGTCCACTTTAAAATAAGTCAACTCAGACCAAAACTGAGTGAAAACTCAGTTTTTTATATATATATATATATATATATATATATATATATATATATATATAAAGATATTTCAAATAAATTGTAAAATAATTTCACAATATTACTATTTTTACTGTATTTTTGATCAAATATATGCAGCCTTGGTGAGCATCTTTCAAAAACAACAAAAAACATTTGAATGGTAGTGTATTTTTATTTTATTTTTTTGCAACATATAGCGTTCACATTCTTAATATGTATTTTAAGTGAAGAGCATGATGGAGCTGAGATGTTCTGACTTCATTTGTTAAAATACCTGAGTTCGACTGGTGGCGGGTGTTAATTTCCCACCCTGGAAAAATAATTTAAAGGAAAAACCAAATGTATGCCTTAACCTTGCTAACTTCATATATGTATGTGCTTGTTTTGTTTCAGTCCCATATACAGTGAACCCCTGACCCCTCCCTCCAACCCTAGCCTGAGCCCGGGCAACTCGCCCATGCGCGAGGGCCCGTTTGAGAAGCCGACCTTGCCTGCTCCAGCCGAGTGGAGTGAGTTTCTCAGAGCCTCCAACAGCAAAGTGGAGAGAGAGCTAGCCCAGCTCACACTGTCGGACCCCGAGCAGAGGGAGCTCTACGAAGCCGCACGGCTGGTGCAGACCGCTTTCCGCAAGTACAAGGTACAGGCCAGTGGCTCGGATGCCACGCGCTTGTGTTGATGTGTGAATAGAGACAGGATGTAAACGTCTGTGCACAGGTATTGGTAGGAACGAACATGGGACACCCTCTGTCTTCTTCCTGCTTTGTCCTTCCTTTCTATTTCATGAACACACAGACACAGAGTAGTCAGTCCCCACAGCTTCAGCATGGGTAAGGTGGCTTAACCAGCGCATGGCCTGGCTTATAAGGAGCGATTGCTGCCTCCTGTGGCTGCCTGTAATGAGTTTCCACAAAGATTCACCAGCTGGCCAAACTGGCGGCTTGTGCTCAGAGGCATCTGGTCTCTCAGCACCAGCTGCACCTAAGCAAGAAGGGTGTCTTTTCTCTATGACTTTCATTCTCCTTTAAGTGAACAGCCTAGTGGCTGTCTCCAAAACGTTGCCCACTACTCAGACCAACCCTTTTCCTTCTATCCCTGCAGGGACGCCCACTGCGCGAGCAACAGGAAGTAGCCACCGCTGTCATTCAGCGCTGTTACAGGAAGTACAAGCAGGTAATCCTTTAAGATGCCGTGACATTGACTTTGCCAACCTTTTTTGGATATCTGGTTAATAGATCAAGCTCCAGCAAACACACTTGAGTCAATTATAAGCTTTCAGAGCAACATCAACTGCAAGGTCACAAGCTTTCCCATTCATGACAAATCTATTTTTTTTCCTTTACAAGCTAACATGGATAGCCTTGAAGGTAACTTTTTTCATTGTTCATGCATTATATAAAGCAGATTTTTTTTGACTGGAGAAATGTTAAAATTGATTTAATACAATGGCCAATTATACACTGTGTCAATCACACATTTTGACACAAGTCTGTCTCTCTGCACTTTAGTTGCAAGGGACACCCCATACACTGTGCGGACCAAAGAGACAGATCTCGCTAGACCAGGTTTTTTTTAATTGACTCTAGAGACCCCCAGGGGGCTGTAAGCAGGATTTAGGGAGTCCACAGAAAGTTTAACTGGAAATAAATGTTACATTTAAAAAATTGATTTTAGAGGTGTCCCAGTGTACTGTAAATCTACTCTAGAACAATATTCATTGTTAAAGGCACTATAAAAATACTTTTTAATTGAATTAAAATGTTTTTCTTCAGTTTATGCATCTAACGTTACATAACAATGGGTAGAACTTAATACAAAGTCAATATTTTCTAGATCATATTTTAGTCATTTTGCTTTGGCTTCAGTAGAGTAACAATATAAAAGCCAATTTAATTTTGGAAACATGTATTTTGTATCACGCTTTTTATCTCACACAGTACAAATGGCTCTTCATACATGAAAATATATACACTGCCCTCCAAAAGTTTGGAAACACCCCTGGCAAAGTGTGGTTTTGGACGATATCAGTATAAATCCTTATCATTTTTTGGTGCAAATACATTACAGTAACGTGACATTATCATTGAAGACCAGCAATAATATTTTAAATTTTGATTACATAATAATGGCAATATATACATGTCAAAGTCAGACATGCCCCTTTGCCAGCTGTGATGCCTGGTTACTGGTTTAAACCTGGCCCAGGTTTGTAAAAGATATTTGGGTCAGCACACCTTAATTAAGTTTAGAATACAATGAACCAATTAGAACCCAGTTTAGGTCAGATAGCTGCTAATGCTGGATATTTTGATGAATCGAAAATTTTTGTTTTTTCTATGTATGAACTGTTTATATAATAAAATATGTTTGCGTAGTTTGTGTTATCCCTTATCAGTGCAAAATTATCACAAATTAAAAAGGATTCATGCCAATATTGTCCAAAACCCCACTTTTCTAGGGCGTTTTTCGAAACTTTTGGAGGGCAGTGCTGCCTTTATATTTTTGGAAGTGGATCCCTCAGGTGAACATCATTTTGGTGGTCCTTGGCTTTAAAAAGTTCTAAATATTCAGTAATTAGCTCTGGAATAAAAGGTAAAAGAAGGCCAAATAAGGTAACATGCCTCATTTAAATAAGCCAAAATACACAAGTGTATTCTAGAAATAAGATTTTAAAAAATGTAAATCTGTGAAAAAAAACAAGCCCAAAGACACTTAAAATAAGTGAACATGGACATAATGATGGACATAATGTTTTTGGTCATTATAATATTACTTATTTACAACTGCAAACACCAAAAGCATTGCTATGATTGATTATCTCTTTGTCAATCATTGCCATTTTGGTAAGAAATCATAAACATATGTGGTGTGATAATTTAGAGGTTTACACTTAAAGGGATAGTTCACCCAGAAATGAAAATTCTGTCATCATTTACTCACCCTCATGTAGTTTCAAACCTGTATGCCTTTCTTTCTTCTAATGAACACAAAAGAAGATATTTTAAACAATGATGGTAATTAACAATGACAATACAACAGGAACCAAAACTGTTTGGTTATCTACATTCTTCAAATATCCATATATCAATCTTCTTTTGTGTCTAGCAGAAAAAAAAGAAACGCATACAGGTTTGGAACAACATGAAGGTGAGTAAATGATGACAGAAATCAGAAGTCGCTTCCTAAATTTTGCAGTGTGTGTATGGCCAGTGTGAATCAAATAAGGTGCAATTACTTTTGTGTCATTAATGTCTTGAAAATGTGTCTTTATGTATCAGTATGCACTTTATAAGAAGATGACGCAGGCCGCCATCCTTATCCAGAGTAAGTTCCGCAGCTACCACGAGCAGAAGAAGTTCCAGCAGAGCCGGCGGGCGGCCATGCTGATCCAGCAGTGCTACCGCAGCTACAGGGAGTTTGGCCGGCTGAGGCCCCACCGCAGAGCAGCCACCGCGGCACTGGTCCAGCACAAACTCAGGTAGCACCCATAACTCCCCACTCCATTCACTGCCCCTTCGTAAAAGTCTGTCCAAATCTTATTCCAACTGTTGTTTGATGTTATGTAGTCAGCCAATAGCTCTTATGAATCTGTTCCAAATGGCATACTGTTCTGAGCTTTGCCCTGCAAGATATTTTATTCATGGACAAGATGTAATGTGCAAAATTAAGAGCGACGTTTGTGTTTTAGAAGCAGTCTTCTCACTAAGAGGCAAGATCAGGCCGCCCGCAAGATCATGAAGTTCCTCCGCCGTTGCCGCCACAGGTATTCTCCCACCACCTCCATTCATCCACTACCTGAAACACTCCTGATACAAATACTAATGTGACACTTGGAAAGCTTCGTGTTTGTTGTTTGGTGAACTTATTACAGATACTAACAGAACTAACTTTGAAAGTGTGATTCATTAATCATAAGTGGTTTAGTGAGGGGTGCTCTTCCCTCCCTTGGCTCTCCCCCTCCCTCCCTCCCTCTCTCCCCCCATCATCATATCTGCTGTGTGCTAATAGCTGTCTGGTGTTGTTTTGCTGTTAATGCAAAGCCCCTTGATGGACCATAGACTATTCAAGCGGGTGAGTGCAGCCTCAGCGATTCAGTATGTCTCCCTTTTTTCTACTGTATCTCTCTCCCTCTCGCTCGTCTCACACACACACACACAAAGACCCCCCCGACCCATCCTCTCTTGCTCCTTCTTGCCCTCCTCATCACCGTTGCTTGATGCCTGCTTGCATGACAGCTACCAACTGGACGCACAGATGACCGAGATCAAGGGCCTCAGGATATCAGTTGTGTCTTGCTATACACTAACCACGGAGATGCTGCATTAAACAAGCACCTTTTTCTCCTGTCTAGATTATTTAAGTTTCCTTTACTTCCTGTATTCGTAAAGAGGAAAAGATAAGATAGACGGAAGAACTGAAGGTTGTTTGGTGTTAAAGACGTTGCATGAAGATGATGATGATGATGATGATGAGTCTTGCTCTTTGACCATGAGGCATGCTGGGAAATATGTGACCCAGAGAAAATTGGCTGCCTCTCTGGCTTGTGTGTTTTGGTTCTGACTAGTTCAATTAAAGCCTGTTTTTTTGCACATGCTGCAGTGGGAACTGTCTATCTCTCTTTAATTGTTCGGTTGTAGATAACAGATATCTTTGTACAAAAAAATCTAAGCATAACACAAAAACAGAGTTGGTTGGATTTTATTAGATGTTTGATGTATTTCAAAAGGAAGTAGACAGAATAATCAACGGACAACTTTCTTGTCAAAGACTACAAGATGAGAAGGTTTCAGACTGGTTTTTTGTATTAAATGAAATTCAGACTATTTTAAGCTTTTTGTCCTATATATCTACTTAGCGCAGAAACTTACAAGGTGAGGCAATGAAAAAATGGGGCAAATCATCAGTGAAGATCTGAGAGAACTTTTTCACAGAGCAAAAGTGATATAGAAATTATTATAAAAATTGTTCATTTATATACACTACTGTTCATAAGTTTGGGGTCAGTATGATTTTTAAAAAAAAAGAAATTAATACATTTATTTAGTCATGATTCTTGAGAATAAAGATGTTACAAAACATATATATATTTCAAATAAATGCTGTTCTTTTGAACTTTCTATTTATAGAAGAATCCTGAAAAATGTATCACAGTTTCCATAAAGATATGAAGCAGCACAACTGTTTTCAACATTGATAATAATAATTAGCACCAAATCAGCCTATTAGAATGATTTCTGAAGGATCATGTGACACTGAAGACTGGAGTAATGATGCTGAAAATTCCATCACAGGAATAAATTACATTTTATAGTTCACAATTTTAATATATTTGCTGTATTTTGATCCAATAAATACAGCCTTGGTGAGCATAAGAGAATTTACAAAAACATGGAAAAAAAAATCTAACAGACACCAAACTTTTGAACTGTAGTGTATTGTCTTATGTAGATGCAGCTTTAAACTGTTCCACATAAACCATGCAATCTCTTAACAATCAGTATTCAAAAATATCTTTTACACTGTGCTGGATGGATATTTATAGATATTACAGTTTTTTTCCAAGTGTTCTTTTCTGTTTAAAGGAATAGTTTGTTTTCATGTACTCTTCGTGGAACACAAAAGGAGTTGTTTAGAAGAATATCCATCTGTGTTATTTCCATACAATGTATGATGAGCCATTCATTTTCATTGTATAGAAACAAGCAGCTTGGACATTTTGATAAATATGTCCTTTTGTGAAAAAAACTGCCTCTTTACAGGATTAGTTGACTTCAGAATTAAAATTTCCTGATAATTTACTCACCCCATGTCATCCAAGATGTTTATGTCTTTCTTTCTCTCTTCAGTCGAAAAGAAATGAAGGTTTTTGAAGAAACATTCCAGGATTTTTCTCCAAATTGCAGTTTCAGTGCAGCTTCAAAGGGCTCTACACGATCCCAGCCGAGAAATAAGGGTCTTGTCTAGCGAAATGATCAGTCATTTTCTAAAAAAATATATAAATATATTTTAACCACAAATGCTCATTTTTATTTATTTTTTTAGAAAATGACCGATCATTTCGCTAGATAAGACCCTTATTCCTCGTCTGGGATCGTGTAGAGCCCTTTGAAGCTGCAATTTGGACCTTCAACCCGTTGAACCCCGGTGAAGTCCACTATATGGAGAAAAATCCTGGAATGTTTTCCTTAAAAACCTTCATTTCTTTTCGACTGAGGAAAGAAAGACATAAACATCTTGGATGACATGGGGGGCGAGTAAATTGTCAGGAAATTTCAATTCTGAAGTAAACTAATCCTTTAACCACAGCTTGATTTGATATTCTTTGCTCTCTGAGATAAATGCTGAAATGTGAGATGTGAGCTTTTGAACCCGTGTCCCTTAATGTCTGTCTGTTGTTTTTCAGAGTGAGAGAATTGAGAAAGGCCAGGGAACATGAGAGCGTCCAGAAGAGCCCCCTCACAATGTGACATTACTCTCCAGACTCTTCCTTTCAGTTTTTCTGTTTCAACCAGAGACGTTTTACAAGAAAAAAAAATAGCAAGAACACTGCAACTCTTACTACTACTGTATGACTGATACTTCGGCTACTAAACAACTGCTTTTTTTTCATATCTCTTTATTCCTTCTATGTTTCTTTTATGAAGGAAAGAGGCAACTGCCGTGGATCAAAACAAACTCAAAGGACGTTGTTTTAGGAGGAACAACATTTGCTTCGTGGCATTTTTTGCACTTTTTAATGGATTGATTTGTCATTTCGGATGAGCGTTAAAGTGTTTCGTTTGAAAAGGGAAAAAAGAGAAAGGATGGAAGATTGGAAGTCATGCTCTTCAGCGGCTCGTAAAGAAAATGATGGTTACAAAATATGCCGTCGACACAGAAACATGGCCGGACCTGTTCCGAGTGTATTTCGTAGTTTTCAAAAAGATGACGAGATGTGTTTAGTGGGTCAAATTGTTACCAAAAATGATGTATAATTCATGAATTAGTTTTTGTACAGCCAGATGAATTCATCAGAAACTTCATCCAGTCTGTCCCTTACAGTCACCCGTCTTCTCTTAAGGGGACTGGGTTGCTAATGAATGTAAGAGGGAAACGAGCAGGCTTGGGTTGACGTGTCAAACGCTGATGTTATTTTGCTAACGAGAAGTGTGAAAACGCATAGGTATACATCCAATTTGAATCAATTTGACGATATTCAGCCACACACATCAGCGAGACATCACAGAGCAACGGATCGCCCCAGGCAGATCTTGAATCTAGGCCACAGTCTTTTCGTTTGTATTGTTTTCAACTCCATTCATGTACTGGAGACAACACATGTCATCACCTCTGCCCATCATTTCCTATTGGCAAGTTTGTAATCTGTTTTCTTTTGTTAATCCAATGTTAAATACACATTGGTGAAGCTTTTTTGTTGGGTTGAAAATCAACTTCAGAGGTTTTCTAAAGCTGTTAAAGAGAAATTTACATACATTGCCTTGATGTCTTTGACATACTTTGAAGGGTCTCCACGCCCGGGGTTAGACAAATCCATATTTTTGACAATTGAGCAGTTCCTGTATATAAAGAAGGATGCCGGTACGCAAAGTAAAACATTTATCTAAGCAGGATTGTATTTTAGAAATATATTATTTTACTCATTGAAAGGGATCAAAACAGATTAGCGTCAGAATCTGAATATTTGTATAGTTTTGTTTGAATGCCTAAGAAGTATGGTTGTATCGTTTGTACATAGTGTAAATACCTGGGATAAAGTCAAGCTACTGTATGTGCATGACAAAAACGAACAAAGATACAAAAAAAGAGTTCAAAAGCATTAGTGGCTATGCTCTGTAAAACTATTTCACTATAAGAGTATTTTATTTTACTTTGAATGTTCTTGAGAAGAACATTTTGCTGAAGCATGACTTTCCTGCAATTATGAAAAATACTGTATTTATGAGGTAGGAGAAAAGGCAAAATGATCATTAGGTTATGTTTACATCTGTTTGTTTGTTTGTTTGTTTGTTTTCGGGGCTACCAAGAATCTTTTTGCCAACGGTGCCAAGTAATGTGAATGCTACTGCTTAAAGAAAGTAAGTTAATCATTTGCTGAACAGATAATCACATGGTAGTACGTGATCAGATTCACTTGCATTCAATTTGCATAACCCATGAACACAGTCGGTCTCGGATGATGGTGTATTTCAGGAAGTGTATCACATATCCCATTTGGTTTATTTGTATATTTGTTTTGTGTTTCATAAGCCCAGATACTTTTGTATTATGTCAGCGAAACGATGTAAAATATGCTTTTCTGTTACGAATACAGAGGTAGTGGACATTCTGACAGTCTAGATGTGCAAGAACCCTGTGAGAAGCGTAAATAATTGAAATCCACACTGCTACACTGACTGAAAGATTCGGTTCTCTGTTATGCATGTAAACAGGATTCTTTTGGTGCTAAAACGTTGGCGTCAAGGGCCTGATCGACCTCCAAAGATCAACCAATTTCACCAGTGTTGCAGTGATGTTACTTTCAACAGCAGGTGTCGCCATGGCTTTCGAAAAGACGAAAGTATGTGAAAACACTCCTGAAAACGATTTCTAATGCACTAAAAATGTGTATTTTTCAGTTTCCCCTCATGTCATATTTTGTATTTGCATCTCTGTTCAAGAGAATGATTATGTAAATGTTTTTCTTCAGAGTGCTTATGTTGGAAGTGCCTGATCATATTCTCAATCCAGCGAGCCGTGTCAGTCTGCATGTGAGGTTTGCAAGGGACTGGCATTAGCGAGAAGTGAGTAATAGTTCTTTTCCGTTATGTAACTTCTTTCTTTGTCCGTGCTTTCTCCACGTATTTCGTTTTAACGCACCAGGAATTTATGGCTTCGTCATAACTCACGTCCCCTATTGGAACTGCCAGATGAACCCGTGAGGACTGCAGATTTCAGTCAGTCCGGGTGGTTCTTGCCTTGCATTCATCATTCCGGTAGCAGTTTAGGTTGTCAGCTGATGCACTGCGGTGGCAACTCGAGTCTTATTATGCTTGCATGGGTAACATAGATAACCGGGTTGCTGAAACGGCACCCAAAGCATGCTTATTTTTGTAGATTTGGTAGTCAGGTAGACTTGTTGAAGAAATACTGTTCTGTAAAGCAGCTGGTTTCATGGGTTTCAGAACTTCAACAGACGAGGGCTTCGAAATGTAACTTTACAGTACAAAAAAGTCTAAAAAAAAAAAAAAAAAAAGCTGGCAAATTGTCAGTACTCATATTTACAGGGGCAGCATGAATCTTTTTTCGTTTCTATCAAATAGAATTTGGCTTCTGTTGAGTTTTAAATGGCATCGAATTCAGTTTCACTCCACTTTCCATTCACATTCACATTTCTTAAACGACTCAACTACAGAAACAGGTTTAAAAAAAAAAAAAAACGAACAAACGTGTGTACCTCATACAAAAACACGCGCCACAGAACTGTGTCCATATCCACGTTAAAGTGTCCATGGCACTAGTGCAGTTGAAACCTCGGCTGTGAATCTGACGGGTTCACTTTTGTATCTTAACTCAGGTGCCAAACTGGAGAAAAGGGGAAGTAGAGCAGGTCACTTGAGAATTAGTTGCTGCTTATTGGGAAACGAGCCAGACTGTCCTGATCAAATTACTGTGATTCTGAACGTCATGCTGTTCACCTTTTTTTAAATCGACTACGTGAGCTGAGTTGGCGTACCTTAGGTCCCTAAAAAAACGATTTGTCAAAAGAGACGCACTGACTGGTGTTGTATAAGAGTGTTCAAGCCCGTTCGAATGGAGCAGGTCTACACGAATGCGTCTGATGCTTGTGTAAATACGCATGTATGTTTCAGTTGTTCGATGCAGCTTCTCCGTCCGGATCCTATAGTCACTGTATAAACACACTGCTGTGGATATACTGTATCACAATATTGAAAAAGTGCTGCTCAGATCGATTCATCATCATCATCCTCATCATCGCGTTATTCTAGTCATAACTAGACTTTTAAAAGCATAGCTGTAGTTTCAAAACGCCAAACTAAAACCTCATCTGGTCGCATACGGGTTCATTTTGACAACTCTGCTTCAGCTTTAACGGTATCACAGCTCAGCCCACAGAAGATACCTCATTACTTTTGTTTGTCAAAAGCGTCACCAACTTAGAACAGAGACTGCCTTTCCTGCGCATCCATTCTTTAGAAAAGGGAAATAAACATCCCAGCACTCATGGACACAGAGCAATAAGCAATTCCTGAAGTGAAGACCTGTAGACCTAATGGGACAGCGATCTGTTGGACACACGTAGCTGACTAACTCTTATGCAAATGCCAGTATTGTGAGATTAGAATGCAGTAGTTTAAGGACAGTGCTTATACGACACCCTTCATGGAGCTGCACGTTTTCATCCCTTTCAAACCCAGAAAATAACGGCCCTGCCTTTATTACAAGCTACACTTGGGGCTCGCTACACTTTGCATGTTAAACTAGTGTTAGATCTACTTTTCCTCTCCTCTCTAGCTGTCTTTCTCTGTCTTTCCCGATTATGTAGCCCTCTCCCTTCCTAATGACCCCTGTTTTTTTTTCTCTTCTTCTTTTTTTTAAATGTCTTTGTTTTTCTTCCTTCCCTCTGGTTTGAGCAATTTATTTTTGTAATTGTGCATGTTAAAGAGTCACTGAATCGATGGATATGTTAAAAAAGAGAATTCAGCTGCTGAAGCCATGCAAAATGTTTTGAATTGCCCTTAAAATATGAAAGATGTTTTCTGAATGCTTTATATTCTCTCTGCTGTAAAATAATAAAAGGGGAAAAACTTAAGAAAAGCTTGTTTTTGCCTCAAGTTTCAAAGTTATTTTAGTGTCTTTTTTTAAAAACAAAAAACCTCAACTGTACTAATTTAGCAAACTAATTGTTTTTCAGGTTGAATAGATTTGTTGGCTCATTTGGGCCATCTGTTGGTCACCGCAACACACTGCATCCTGGATGCTGTGACAGTTTTAGGTCCAAATGATGCCATCCATGGTCATGAATTAATGAAAGGTCATACAGTAAATTTTAGATATTGGCTGTCCTCGGACTTATATTCACAGTCAGTGATTAAACTAATGCTTAGTTATTTTGTGTGATCGGGAATTGTGGTCGCTTGATGGGAATAATAACCGATAACAGGAAATGACTGCTGTGTGTGCATTTGTGTTTGTGCTGAAGAGGCATTTTTTGCTTTTAATAACGACCACAGAACCGGGGACAGTGATTGGGTCAGTTACAGGCAGGGTTTATGGGCCAGGTAACTGCCTTTGGACTCCAAACACGTGGTTATTGGTCAGGATATAAAGTGTGAAGACAATTCCTTGACCTCAGTGTAGCGCTGTTTTTTTGCTCAACAAGAACAATCTGGGAATCAGTGAAGGCTGCTCAGGTAAGGAACAAAGTCTTTGTATTTTTTTGACTGTTATATATCATTTACATTTATTTCTGTTCTGATTTGTTTGTTTGTGCTAATCATTATCATAATAATTTGTTTAGTAGAAAAATACTGCTCTACATGTAATGCATTAAGTGCCTCTCCAATTATGAGAGAAATTTTAATGACCCTATACAAGCTCAATTGAATCATCAAAATATGAGCAAAAGATTTTATATTTTAAAAAATAAATAAATTATATATATATATATATATATATATATATACACAGCTATGGAAAAAATTAAGAGTGGTCTCTTAATTTTTTCCATAGCTGTATATATATATGTGTGTGTATATAGAACACTTTTATCATGGGATCATTTTATGAATTTAGTTTTTATTAAGTAATTTTCTTTTAATTAATATTTTATTTAATTAAAATGTATAAACATACTTTAGCACTCAAAAAACTTAAATAACCCCTTAAACATGAAGCATAATGTGACTATTAAAGACATTTCTCCTTATTTATAACCCTTTTGGCATAAAGTGTTCTTTAAAATTTAGTCAAGAACCCTAGAGTTCTATGTAGAAATTTGTTGTTTTTATATTTAATATTATACAATAATAATAATTATTATTATTATTTATAATAAGCAATGTAAATTGCATTATTAATAATGTATATCAAATAATTCTATATTAATTATATATGATTACAACTATTAATGTGTAATTTTTTTTAAATAAGCAATATGTAATATAGTATTACTATTTACATATATTTTTATAATACCATTTAATAATATAATTATTTGTTTGTTTATTCCCTTAAAGGGATATTTCACCCAAAAAAGGAAGATTATGCCCCACTGTTTGCTGTAAATCCCCACTCTAACTGTTTGGTTGCAAAATATCTTTCTTTGTCTACAGCAGAACAAAGAAATGTATACAGGTTTGGAACAACTTGAGGGTGAGTAAACGATGACACAATTTTCATTTTTGGGTGAACTGTCCCTTTAAAGGATTAGTCCACTTTTAAATACACTTTTCCTGATAAATTTACTCACCCCCATGTCATCCAAGATGTTCATGTCTTTCTTTCGTCAGTCGAAAAGAAATGAAGGTTTTTGAGGAAAACATTCCAGGATTATTCTCCTTACAGTGGATTTCAATGGATACCAACAGATTGAAGGTCAAAATTACAGTTTCAGTGCAGCTTCAAGGGCTTTAAACGATACCAGATGAGTAATAAGGGTCTTATCTAGCGAATCGATCGGTCATTTTGGAAAAAAAATACAACCGTTTATGCTTTATAAACAAAATATCACCTTCCGCATTTTTCATAACGCTTACGCTGAATGTCCTACGCCTTCCCTATTCTAGTTATGGAAAAAAACGAAACTGGCGCCGCGTTCGTTCCGTAAGTAGAATAGGGAAGGCGTAGAACATATGAAGAATGCGGAAGCGGAAAGTACGTTCAAGGCGATATTTTGTTTATAAAGCATAAACGGTTGTATTTTTTTCGAAAATGACCGATCGATTCGCTAGATAAGACCCTTATTACTCATCTGGTATCGTTTAAAGCCCTTGAAGCTGCACTGAAACTGTAATTTTGACCTTCAACCTCTTGGTAGCCATTGAAATCCACTGTAAGGAGAAAAATCCTGGAATGTTTTCCTCAAAAACCTTCATTTCTTTTCGACTGACGAAAGAAAGACATGAACATATTGGATGACATGGGGGTGAGTAAATTTATCAGGAAAAGTGTATTTAAAAGTGGACTAATCCTTTAAGGTTAATTCATTGACCTTCTTTTGTTTTATCATGATTATAAGGTTTTGAGACCTTAATTTATTTGTGCATTATTGTAAGCCTGTGCTGTTTTACAGACATAATGAAGAGGACATTCTGCTTGTCTGTCAGTCTATTGCTGCTGTGTGTCTGGAGTGACAGTGCGCCTGTTCACACTGACACTGTCAGAGAGGTGAAGGAACTTCTGTACTTATTTCTCAAGTAGTGTCATTTGGTCACAAAAATGTTAAATTGCTCATTCATAGGTTTTTGTTTATGGAATATTGGAGTACTTGTTTTAATTGCTTGTGTGTGCGCTGTTAGATGATAGAGCTCCTCCGAGCGATGACTCCAGTGAATGAGCAAGAAGGACAGGACACAGAGCTGATGGGCTCTCCTGAGGTTCTCTGGCCTAATACTGAAGATATGGAGAAGAGAGACCTTCCACGTCTAGGAGTATCAATACACAGAGTCTTACCTTCAAGAGTCCACAGCAGGTAATCAAACAACCACTCATCTGCTGTTCTCATAAACATAATACAGCAGCAGCATGCTTTTTAAAGGTACCATTGGTGGACCTGCCTTACTTGGTTGCCTGGACGTGACCAAAAATAAAGTGTTTATTTTTTATTTATTTATTTTTAGTGGTGTTTAACACATATCATAGGTCAGTATTTGGCTTGACTTTTTCTTTTTTGTGTGTGTTCAGTAAGTCCGTAGATGCATCTAGATACCGTTTGTCCTCCCCATCTAAGTGGATGTCCAGCCTCCAAGGTTGAAGTTTGGAGGAACCACCACTGTTTGATTCATCTGTCTCAAAAATGCTTGAATCAATCAATCCAAATCTCATCTGCATGTTCTCTGTATAAAGAACTCATCGTAAGACAAAAATAAAAAGGAGCTACAAAATATAAAAATGTGAATTCTGTATTCCAATTTGAGAAATGGGAACAACATTATGGACAAAGAATGGAGGCTTTTTATTATTTTATTTTTGCATTTATTTAGAGTTATATGTTTTATAACATACAGCTATTGTGGTCTATAAAGATAGTATTGGCACTGAATCCAAATATTCCAGCATTAAAAGCTGAAGATGTGTAGAAAAAAATTCCCAGATATTTTACATGTTAGTGGTTTACATCCGCAACTGTTTTGCACATTTGTTTGTATTTGTATCCTGTATAATTTATGTACTGTGTATATGTGTGAGTCCATACTGGTAGGAAAAGCTATAAAAGCCCTGTCACTCATGAATCAGTATGGCATGAATGGCTCAAACACAGTATTTCCAGAAGCAGTCTGCACTGCCGCCTCTCTTCCTGAACTGTCTCCTGCTGCCCCACAGACCGCTGGGAGGGATGAGGCGATACGGTTTTTCTAACAGAAACTTCGGAGAAAGAAGTCGGTCACATATTTGCATGTAAATGTAATATAACCAAGACACAGCATTATTTACAAGCTAAGAGACTGTTATTTCCCTTACCTCTCTAAGAGCCTCTTTAGGAATCTGTCCAGACATTTTGAGACCTGTGAAAGGAACAGTATGAGCATTCAAAGTGAAAAAAAGAGCTATTTGTTTTTCATCTGCAGAAGAACCTTCTGTAACACTGAAAGATGGTGCAGTTGCAGCTTTTGTGATTAAATGTCTGTGTCAGATGAATGAGTCTCACTCTCTCTGCTGAGCAATGGGGAGTATCCTACGACTGCTGCCCTCTGCAGGAGATCATTGAGATCAGAGACAGAGAAATCATCTGGACTGACGACTCCGGCTTCTTCCACTGAATCTATAGCAGCAATCAGACAGACGCTATTATATCAGCTACAGAAATTTTGCCTGTATTGCTACTGTATTTGGCACAGCATTATAAGTTTAATGTTATCTTTTGGGTCACACTTTATATTGGGTGCCTTTAACTTCTACTGTATATATTTGCTTCAAAAAAAATTTTTTGGGTATAATGTACTTATTGTGTTCATGTTGTATTGCAAAACGCTTTTGCTGCTATTAAAGGGATAGTTCACCCAAAAATGAAAATTTGATGTTTATCTGCTTACCCCCAGAGCATCCAAGATGTAGGTGACTTTGTTTCTTCAGTAGAACACAAATGATGTCTCGTGCATATACTTCAATGAGAGCGAGACATCACTGCCGCTGTCAGAGCGCGATCAGACCTCACTAAGCGAATGCTGAATGCAGTTGGACATAGTGGTGTATTAGAGGTAAAAAATTATATAAATACTGTTCGGTTTCTCGCACAAACCGATCGTTTCGTGTCTTAGGACATCAATGTGTCGTCACGAGCCGCAGGGTTTAATTTGGATTTGTCTGTCGTGTTTTATTTACTCTTATAGTCCAAGTTCCCGCTGACTTGCATTATACCACTGACAGACGGCAGCGGTTGCAGTTAAAAATCATCATTTGTGTTCTACTGAAGAAACAAAGACACCTACATCTTTGATGCGCTGGGGGTAAGCAGATAAACATCAAATTTTCATTTTTGGGTGAACTATCCCTTTAAGGAGGGATACGGGTAAGTTTAGGCACAGGTTTTGTGGTATGGGTAGGTTTAATGTGGGTTAAGAGGTAGGTGAAGGGTCAATAGTGTAATTATAGATCAATTTACAGAAATTAATTACAGATGTAATTGCATGCCGGTATTTAAATATAAGTTACAATGTAAAAACTTTGTATCAAATAATTAATTTACATGTTAGTAAATACACTTAATATAAAGACCCATTTTTGCACCCTGTGTGCTCTAAAATTAATGTAATTGACAATGAAAATGCGAGTTGTTGTGCTTTATATTTATATCAGTGCATTGCTTCCAAATAAAAAATTAGACTGTTCTGAGAATGTCACATACAGTGGACGAAAACTATATAAATGCATAATATAATTATGCATAGGTAATATATATATATATATATATATATATATATATATATATATATACTGTGTCAAATCCCTGCATTATTTTGATGTATTTTGACATCTTAACAGTGTTGGGGTAATGCATTACAAGCAACGCGAGTTACGTAATCAGATTACTTTTTTCAAGTAAAAAGTAATGCATTACTTTTAAACTTACAACTAAATATATGCAAGTTACTTTGTTTTCCCATTTATTGATTGACAGTTCTCCTGTTCCCATGCTGAGAGAAAACGGGAGTGCAGAGGCGTTGTGTGCAAACATGATGGTTATTCTAGACTAGTTCAACACTAAATGTAGGGTTGCCAGGTTTTCACAACAAAACCTGCCCAATTGTTAGTCAAAACTTGCCAAATCGCGTTTCAGGGGGGTCTCCTTCAAAAATCGCATTCCGGAGGGTAAAATCCGCATTTTTGGCAGGGTTCCCCTGGTAAAATTCGCATTCCAGGGGCTATCATGTCATTTGGGGTTGCTTCAACCCGCGGAGATGAAAAACAACCCGCAGCAGCAGTGTTAAAGTAGCCCAATTCCACAGGAAAACCACTGACTTGGCAACATTGACTAAACATAAGCATAAATCTACTCATTTACATCTGCTCCTGCGTCCCATTCTTCTGTATTCCAGAATGGCAGCACAGCTGAAAGGTTTGTTAATTTGAACTGCGCCCTCTGTACAGGCATGAATTACTACATCAGCCTGAGGATTAGTCATTTCCTTTTTGGGGTGAAAAGGCCTTAAAGGGATAGTTCACCCAAAAATGAAAATTTGATGTTTATCTGCTTACCCCCAGGGCATCCAAGATGTAGGTGACTTTGTTTCTTCCACTATGTCACCACTATGTCCAACTGTGTTCAGCACCCGCTTAGTGAGGTCTGATCGTGCTCTGACAACGGCAGTGATGTCTCGTGCGTATACTTCAATGAGTGCTAGACATCACTTCCGTTGTCAGAGCGCAATCAGACCTCACTAAGCGAATGCTGAACACAGTTGGACAGTTGGTGTATTAGAGGTAAAAAATGATATAAATACTGTTCGTTTTCTCGCACAAACCGATCGTTTCGTGTCTTAGGACATCAATGTGCCGTCACGAGCCGCAGGGTTTAATTTGGATTTGTCTGTGCATGTTTATTGACTCTTATAAATTGTGTTACCATTGACTTGCATTATAAGACTGACAGACGGCAACGGTTCGAGTTAAAAATCATCATTTGTGTTCTACTAAAGAAACAAAGTCATCTACATCCTGGATGCCCTGGGGGTAAACAGATAAACATCAAATTTTAATTTTTGGGTGAACTATCCCTTTAACATTTGCCAAAAATATAACTTTTTTGTTGTTATATAAACAAACAAAACAAAAAGCCCAGATGAGAAAAAGTAACGCAAAAGTAACGTGAAGCATTACTTTCCGTAAAAAGTAACTAAGTAGCACAATTAGTTACTTTTTTAGGGAGTAACGCAATATTGTAATGGTGAATTCAGGTTGATTGGGACACTTTTTCCCAGTCATCTTAATGGCAAAAAGTGTCCCAATCACCCTGAATTCACCCCTATGCCTTATATATGCTCAAGATGCCAAATACATACACACATATAGATAGGTTCCTTAACATCCATAAATATATGGGATAAAATATGACCATCTGAAATATTGCATCTGAATGCACTCACCAGGGCCGCTGTAAGTCATGTCAGCTGTGTCTGTAACAGGATGTGCTAGCAGATGACTGCAGGACAGCAGGAGAACAGAGCAGGACAGAAGCAGGTTACAGATCATCTCTGCAGCAGGATGAAGGATCTATCAGGTCAGGCTTTGGTGAATGGAGTGGATGGATGGTCTCTTATCTTATATACTCCACTCTACCAAAAGCTGAGTGAATCATAATGAATGCAATGTTTTTATTGAGAAAATTTGGATCTTGTTGAGTTAATATGTCCATGAATAAATCAAGGTGACCGGCGGTATAGTGGCTTTATCACTTTTGAATCTCATTGAACTGTTTTACTGAATTTGTAAATTGGGAAACACAGGTGTGCAAATGTCCGTCTATGTCCGGGATGATTTTATGAATATGTCAGCTGTCTTATTTAGCTTATGAATCTAGCCCTTTCGCATTGGGATGAAAATATATCTCTTTAAATTCACAATGAAGGCTGGTGAACTGATGCATAGGGAAAAGGATTTTATTGGGAATTCAGGGAGCCACACTGATGCTAATGACTCTGTCAGTGTCGATGAAGGTAATAAAAAATGAAGCTCAAGAGCACCAGGGATATAAACTCCAGATCACCCATCTGCTGAGGAGAGGATGACATTTGTTTATCACCCACTGGCAACGTTGTATTAGTGATGCACATTTGACATTTACAAAGCGTGGAGTATAATCAGACAGAGCAGACGTAAGAAATGAAGAGCCATTTTAAAAGGATGTATGTCACTCACAGTCTGGCTCTACACTTCTCCATCTGCTTTGTAAGATTGATCTTATGAGGAATTTATTTGGATGAATTGCTCCCAACATTAAACACAATACAAGACCTTAAAAGTTAATACCGTAAAAGGTTTTTTTTTTTTTTTTTGTCTTGCTTTCTAGTAAAAATATCTAAAAATTCTTATATACATTTACTAGAGAAGCAAAATGACTTAAGATATTAAGATATAGTCCTGTTTTCTGAAAAAAAAAAAAAAAATCATCGAAATTAAGTGAGTTTGTCCTTAAAACAGGAAAAAATATCTGCCAGTGGGGGAAAAAAAACTTTATTTAATGGGAAAACAAGATTTTTTTGACCCCACTGACAGTTTTTTCTCTTTTTTTTTTTTAACATAAACTCACTTAATTTTCTGATTTTTTTTTTTTTTTTTTTTTTTTCACAGTAAACGAGACAATACCTTAAGTAATTTTCTTCTCAAGTAAATGTATCTTGATTTAAGAATGTTTATATATTTGTAGTGGAAAACAAGACAAAAATACAAAGTAAGAAAATATTTTTTTGCAGTAAGAATTTAATTAAAATGGGTTCTTAAATGACAGATTCTCAAACTGTTATTAAATAAGTATTTATATTATATTTATTGTGGTGCACTGTAAAATGCATGGAAATAGCAAACCTCATCTTCACGTAGAAGATAAACCAGAGGATTATCTTGAATATTTTGTTTACATTTTGCAATATACAATAGTAATACAATGCACAGAACATCATTATATATTATTTATGTTTGTTGAACAGCACTTGGAAAAGAAGAGACAAAGAAAGGTTTCCTTCATGAATCCATATCAAACGCCAGTAGAGGGCACAATATCCTCCCACGTCTCTTAGGAACACTTTGTAATAGAGTAAAATAATAAGCATTTATTATTATATTATAAAGTTAGCTTTACCTTTCTGTGCATTTTATAAAATCAATAAATAATACTTCAGATCTAAGTATATTCTAAAAGGTGAATAGGGTATTAAAGTTTTGTTTTTCACTTATTCATTATTAATTTATATTTATATTTATATTTTTATTTATTTTTGATGTGATTGGATGAACCGGTGTGATGTAATGGAGGGAGGGAGCGTCCAGAAGTTTGTCCGCGCTGGCTTACCATCCCTGTGGAAGCTTCATGCCATTGTCTCGTTGTCAAAAACAGTCTGTGTAGTCGGAAACTTTGAAACTGGGTAATTATAGTTCAGGCTTATTTCAGATACTGCCAAATCTAGCATTAGCTTATGAGAAGACTTTGTTGAGTTGCCCTAATATGCAACAAGTAGTTGAACATAAAAAGAGCATTTGTAGAGAAGTGAAGAGCGCAGAGCAGGTAAGAGACTGTGTTTGGTGTCTGTAGTGAATCATGTTTTCAGTGTTTGGTGTTTGTGATGAATCATTGAGGTGAAAAAATTGAGGAATGTGAAGTTCGGGCTTTCCCATTGTCCTCATTCATTTCACTTCTGCCGGTTTGTTGTCTTTTTCCTCGTTATAGTTTCGCTTTATTTTGTTTCAGGGCGCTTTTGCTTTAGTACTGCTGTCGCGTGCTGCTTTGTCACATATCTTTCTTTCCCATTTTTGTTTTTCTGTCAGTATGTATTAAAACACAAATGCTCCGACTGAGTCGATACTCGTATCTTTTAGCCGTACATTTGAACCCGCTTTGAATTATTCATGTATTTTTAGTGTAAAAGACGATACATTTATTTTGTATGGTCACTTTTGTGTTTGCTAAATTTCTCCAGAAAGTACCTTTTATATTATTTTACAGGTGATTTAATGGATGGCTTATTCAGCTTTCATTTTTTATGTTATCGATGATTTCTTAAGGCAATAAAGGTTTTATTTTTAATTAAACCTTTTCTTTTTTTTTCGTTTTTTAAGGCAACTCCTTCTAGTTATTTATAGGTGCTTACATGTGGTTTCTTAAGAGAAAGTCTTGTTTATTTATATATCTTGTTTATTATTTCAAGTATAATATTATAAATAATAAATACATTTTATTTTTGTTTTTTATGGGAATGTTAATAATAACTTCTGTAACATGCAAAAATTTTATCAGCTTTTTGTCAAAAATGCTCGTCTTTGCGGTGAATTAGATGCATGCCTCATAAGTAATAGTATTTAAAGGGTTAGTTCACCCAAAAATGAAAATAATTTAGTACTCACCCTCATGTCGTTCCACACCCGTAAGACCTTCGTTCATCTTCTGAACATAAATTAAGATATTGTTGACAAAATCCGATGGCTCAGTGAGGCCTCTATTGACACCAAAGCATTGAAACTCTCAAGATCCATAAAGGTACTAAAAACATATTTAAATCAGTTCATGTGAGTTCAGTGGTTCTACCTTAATATTATAAAGCGACAAGAATACTTTTTGTGCACCAAAAAAAACAAAAACAACGACTTTTCAACAATATCTGTATGGACCGATTTCAAAACACTGCTTCATGAAGCTTCTGAGCTTTATGAATCTTTTGTTTCGAATTAGTGATTTGGATCTCCTATCAAACGGCTAAACTGCTGAAATCATGTGACTTTGGCGCTCCGATTCACTGATTCGATTCGTAAAGCTCTGAAGCAGTGTTTTGAAATCGGCCCATCACTAGATATTGTTGAAAAGTCTTTATTTTGTTTTTTTTGGTGCACAAAAAGTATACTCGTCGCTTTATAATATTAAGATAGAACCAGTGTACTCACATGAACTGATTTAAATATGTTTTTAGTAGCTTTATGGACCTTGAGAGTTTGAATGGCATTGCTGTCTATGGAGGCCTCACTGAGCCATCGGATTTCATCAAAAATATCTTAATTTGTGTTCTGAAGATGAACGAATGTCTTACGGGTGTAGAATGACATGAGGGTGAGTAATTAATGACATTATTTTCATTTTTGGTTGAACTAACCCTTTAATGAGCCAGTGGTGAACTGTTGGAACACTCACAGTGACCAAGTAAACTAGGTTGGCTCCGTCAGTTGAGCACTAACCAAAGTCTGTCTTTCATGAGAATAGGTGTTGCTGGATGGCATGAGTTGTTGAGCAGTGCCAGCAGTCATGGCAGAGCTGGAGGTGGATCAGGCCAACCTGCCCAGAGTCCAGGAGGGTAAGACCTGCCTGACATGCACATGTTGCTTGTGGTTATGACTCTGTGTGCACATTGCAGACCGTTTCATTTTGGAAGAGTTGTGCTTTTATGCTGTGTGAGATATATTTTGTGTATGTGTGCATCACATCATTCTTTGGGCTTGATTGTTGATTGCCACTCTGATTTTCAGATTTCTCATTCTGATGTTATATTCCATGCACTGCATAATCTATACTGATAAGTCTGAGATCTGATTAACATTCCAGACGTCTGCTGTATATCTCGGAAGCAAAAAAGCTGTCTCTTTTTTTTTTCTTTTTCCATTGGCGAAAGAACCTTTCCACATGGCCCTGTTTGCTCAAGTATTGTCTCTTAGATAAAAATCCTGTATTTTGAGCTTGACCCACTGCTTCTTTTGAAGGGGGAAATGTTTATGATGATTTCCCTTTCCGTTCCAATTTGGTGCACAATGCTTTTATTGTCTTGCTTTGTATTTTTATGCTTAAACAAGCACTGGCTGTAGAACAAAGACCCTATTAGACCACCATACCGCCTGTATCACCCAATTAACTAATGTTTAGGCTTTTGTACAGTACTATGCCACTGGGTACATGGCCTGTGAGCAGCTGTTTTCATTTCCTCAGTTTGTTTTCAGTATAGTTCCCCAAAACATTGTGATATAAATATATCGTAGTGAGTTCTCTTTGTCTTCACTCTTCTGTTATCAGTTCCTGTGGATGTGTTTTTGCTCTGGTTGTTCTCTTGACCTAGTCTTGGGAATGCTGTCTCTGAACCATAGTTCCCTTGAGAAAAAGCAGCCTCTTTCCTCTCTGCACTTTAACCTCTTTGCATCACTCATTCCCTACATTCACTGACTTTTTTCCTCTTTATGCTGTGAAACCTCTACCCAGACAGATATGCTACCGTTCAAATGTTTGGGATGAGAAAGAATTTATTTTCTGAAAGAAATTAATACTTTTATTAAGCAAGGACACATTACGTTGGTCAAAGGTGACAGTAAAGGCATTTATAATGTTATAAATTTTCTTTTGAAAATGATATTCATCAAAGAATCTTGAAGAAAAAAAAAATTTGTTTATATAAAAATAAAAATATATTTCTAAGTTTCTTGAGCACCAAACAAGCATATTAGAATGATTTTTGAAATAATGGCTGCTGAAAATTCAGCTTTGCCATCACAGGAATTTTTCCGTTTCATCCCAGTGTCTGAGTGTAACTCTGTCTGTTTTGCACACGGCTTTATCTTATCTTTTTATTGGGCATAGGAATTTACACATTTAAAAAATCTTGTTTTTAAAGGGTTAGTTCACCCAAAAATAAATTCTGTCATTACTCACCCTTGTGCCGTTCCACACCCTTAAGACCTTCATTGATCTTCGGAATACAAATTAAAGGTGCCCTAGAACCCTTTTTCACAAGATGTAATATAAGTCTAAGGTGTCCCCTGAATGTGTCTGTGAAGTTTCAGCTCAAAATACCCCATAGATTTTTTATTATTCAATTTTTTAACTGCCTATTTTGGGGCATAATTAAAAATGCGCCGATTCTGTGCGTGTCCCCTTTAAATGCTCGCGCTCCCCGCCCCCAAGCTTGCGACTCTATAACATTACATTGCATAAACAAAGTTCACACAGCTAATATAACCCTCAAAATGGATCTTTACAAAATGTTCGTCATGTAGCATATCAGATCATGTAAGTATGGTATTTATTTGGATGTTTACATTTGATTCTGAATGAGTTTGATAGTGCTCCCTGGCTAAAGCTAACATTACACACTGTTGGAGAGATTTATAAAGAATGAAGTTGTGTTTATGAATTATACAGACTGCAAGTGTTTAAAAATGAAAATGACGACAGCTCTTGTCTCCGTGAATACAGTAAGAAACAATGGTAACTTTAACCACATTTAACAGTACATTAGCAACATGCTAACGAAACATTTAGAAAGACAATTTACAAATATCACTAAAAATATCATGTTATCATGGATCATGTCAGTTATTATTGCTCCATTTGCCATTTTTCGCTGTTGTCCTTGCTTGCTTACCTGCATAATGTTTGATGATTCGGCTGTGCACAGCTCCAGACGTTAATACTGGCTTGTCTAATGCCTTGAACATGGGCTGGCATATGCAAAATTTGGGGGCGTACATATTAATGATCACGACTGTTGCGTCACAGTCGATGTTATGTTGAGATTCGCCTGTTCTTCAGAGGTCTTTTGCAGAAATCAAATTTACATAAGGAGGGAACAATGGTGTTTGAGACTCACTGTATGTCATTTCCATGTACTGAGCTCTAATTATTTAACTATGCCGAGGTAAATTAAATTTTCAATTCTAGGACACCTTTTAAGATATTTTGGTCGAAATCCGATGGCTCAGTGAGGCCTCCATAGCCAGCAATGACATTTCCTCTCTCAAGATCCATTAATGTACTAAAAACATATTTAAATCAGTTCATGTGAGTACAGTGGTTCAATATTAATATTATAAAGCGACGAGAATACTTTTGGTGGGCAAAAAAAAAACAAAATAACGACTTATAAAGTGATGGCCGATTTCAAAACACTGCTTCAGGAAGCATCGGAGCACAAATGAATCAGTGTATCAAATCATGATTCAGATCGCATGTCAAACTGCCAACGGCTGAAATTATGTGACTTTGGCGCTCCGAACAGCAGATTCGATACACTGATTCATTTATGATCCGATGCTTCCTGAAGCATTGTTTTGAAATCGGCCATCACTTTATAAGTCGTTATTTGGTTTTTTTGGCGCACCAAAAATATTCTTGTCGCTTTATAATATTAATATTGAACCACTGAACTCACATGAACTGATTTAAATATGTTTTTAGTACCTTTATGGATCTTGAGAGAGGAAATGTCATTGCTCCCTATGGAGGCCTCACGGAGCCATCAGATTTCAACTAAAATATCTTAATTTGTGTTCCAAAGATTAATGAAGGTCTTACGGGTGTGGAACGGCATGAGGGTGAGTAATAAATTACAATACATTTTCATTTTTGGGTGAACTACCCTTTAAAGTATTCATATATACTTTCAAACATACATTTAGCCTGCCTTTGTAATATGAGCATGTTTTTTTTGCTCTGCTTCTGCAAAACTAGTTAGACAACTTTATCCACACCCTCTTGCCTGCCAATCCACTCTGCGCCCCAATCAGACACCTGAACGCTGAGGTCAGGTCCGCTAAAACGCATCGCTGCCAGAACCGGGCCTACAGGCTCAAATCCCTCCTCCTGAAACGAGAGGAGTGAATACAGAGCAGGTTAGCAGGTGCTTAAGCTGTCGAGAAGAAGACTTTTTAAGTGACGTTTAACACAGCTTCTCCCTTCTCTACTGGATAAAAATGTAAGATCCTATCAGCGTGTGAATCTGTAAGTGTTTTTTTTTTTTTGTTGGTTTTTTTTGACTGCTTGTTCAGAGACATGAGCCTAAGAACATCTTGTTGTTGTTAGGGGTTCTGTGGTTCCTCAACTATAGATAAAGACGAGCAGAAATCCCCAGCATTGCCTAAACTGTAGGGGGTGGATATTAGTGAACAGTCTTATCAGTTTAGGTGTAGTTTGAAGAACAGATCAGTGTTTAGAGAGAAGAGAAATGTGTTTTCATGACCAAACCTAATCAACATACTAAATGTAACTGTCAGTAGTTCATTCTGTTCATCCTTGTGTTATCAGAATTGTTTTGACTGAAGGAATCAGACCAGATGTTTTTAATAATTGGCTGTAGGCGTATGTACTTGGCTAGCATGCTAGCATAGGCTTCACATGTCTTTTGCTGTCTTTTGCTTCCTGAGAACAGTAGCTATGATTACATGCAGCCTAATAATTTAATATCCTGTTTCTGACTGATAGCCCAATCATGAATTTTATGTAAAGACCTCAGTCTGAAAACTAGATTGAGATTGATCCAAATGGAACTGCCATAGGATCTTAAGTAATTTGTGAAATGTGAGAATAATTACTGTGTACACTACCATTCAAAAGTTTGGTTTGGTAATATTTCTTTACTGTTTTGGAACAGAAAACTCCTATGCTCTTCAAGGCTGAATTTATTTGGTCAAAAATATGGTAAAACACTAATATTGTGAAATATTTAAAGGAACACTCCACTTTTTTTGAAAATAGGCTAATTTTCCAACTCTCCTAGAGGCGCAATGATATTACGCACGTCTCTCACAAATGTCTCCGTGGTTGCAAGGCACGCTCCCTGTGCAAACAGGGGGTCACAGGTGCTCCTTAATATCATTGCGCCTGCTGGACCCATGGTACGGCAGCAAAGTTCCTTGATTATTACGTCGGAATGAGAGTATAGTTCCTAGCCATATCGGCCTAGAAAATCGCAACTTTTCATTTTCCGTCGGTCTTAGTACACGATGTAACTACAGAAGTGTCAAGTTTTAAATAGGAAAAATATTGAAACTCTTTGGTCATTTTTGAGCGAGATGCTAACGGTCTAATCAGATTCAATGAACTATGCTAAAGCTATGCTAAAAGTGGTACCGCCAGACCCGGAGATCGGCTGAATGGATTCGAAAACGGTAAAACTCAACTGTTTAACTCTAAGGGAGTTGGAAAATGAGCCTATTTTCAAAAAAAGTGGAGTGTTCCTTTTAAGATAACTGTTTTCTATTTGAATATATTTTAAAGTGTTTTTTATTCCTTTGATGCAAAGCTGAATTTTCAGCATCGTTACTTCAGTCTTCAGAGTCACATGATCCTTCAGAAAATCATTCTAATATGCTGATTTGATGCTTAAGAAACTTTTCTTATTATCAGTGTTGAAAACTGTTGTTCTGCTTAATAGATTTGTGGAAATTGTTACAAAAAAAAGGTAATTTCACTCTTTTTTTATCAGAATTACGAGATATAAACTCACAGTTGTGAGTTATGTCAGAATTGAGAGATATGAACACAATTGCAAGAATTAAACAAAAAGAACAAAGGTTTATCTTTATAACTCACAGTTTAGACTTCATAACTCGCAGTTGTGAGTTTATATCACACAATTCTGATTTTATAACTCGCAATTGCGAGTTTATATCACAAAAAAATTCAGAATTGCTCGGTCAGATTCAAATGATTCAGATGCAGACATCGATTCAGATTCTGATGTTCTCTCTTGGCGATATCCTTCACACGGCCTTTACATACAAACACACACACACACATATAAGGATCCACAAATATTTTTGCAGTGTAATTTTGTTGATGTTAGAGTTCATGCCCTATCCCCAAGCAGAAAGTATCTTGGCTGCTGGACAAAACAAACCAGCTACTGAGCCTACAGATCCACTGGATGCCTCAAAAGAGGACAAAGAAACTGACCATCATGCTCTGTCTGTACACCTTCCTTAACCACCAATCTCACTATCCTTCTGCCTAGCTTAATGTCTTTTTTCTGCTGCTGGCACATCTGGAAACCATTTCTTCTGTGTGAAGGCGTATGTGTGTGTGCACTCTGGGTGGATGTGTGAGGGCATTGTTGGGAGGTGCTTGCGTGACCTGATACGGGTTATCGCAATATGCAGCAGGTGGGCTCAAGCAAGAAATACATTTGTCTTTTTGGTTACCCAAACAGTGGCATTTAAACTTGGGATACCCCAGAGTAGGATTATTTTTCTCTGCTCACATGTTTAGGGGGTCGATAGTTTCACCCCATCAGACGGGATGGCTGGGCCTCACAGCTATACATAGATCTCCACCAGCTGCTCAGGTCAGAGGTTGTGCTGAAGTCAGGATGTCTCCATTAGGATATTATGTTCATGCTACTCTAATTCGGCATAATTGCTCAAGCCGTCCTGAAGTCAAGCAGATGTAGTGTCATTTGTTTCAGGTTTTAGTCTTTTTGAGTGTGAATCCAGCAGTTGGACTCTTAATTTAGTAAAATGCTTTTTTTTTTTTTCTTCATTTTTACTGCTCTCACGGTCTGTAATGTTCTCTGTCCTGACCGCAAGTCCAGCACCAGCGCTAAAGCCTCAGACTCCAGCTGTTGTGTCAATTACAGACTATATGTTCCCCTCAGAAACTCTGTGCAACTCAGCCGCATTGTATATCCTTAAATTTGAGGTTGCTTTCGACTAAATTTGAATTTAGCATACACAATCTGTGGAAATCCTGAGGGGCGGCACACACAGCGCGTTTGTTGAAGTTTTGTTGCCATGAGCTTGTTTATGAGAGCTGTATATGTATTTGTTTGTTTGCTAACACCAATGACACTGCTTTAATCTACACTACTCAACATTCACCACAGCCCTTGAGGGATTCTGCAGTGTCAGGGTCAGTAAATGCAGAAGACTGTACTGAGCATTTTAGTTTCACTGCATACGGTGGGCTTCCCAAGAGATAAGAAAATAAAAATGCACAAAATACATACAAATATCATTATTTAAGCAAATCATCAAAAATATTTACAGAACCTTGAGAGATTTGAGTAGGAGTCAGACTAGTGTTTATTTAGAGGTCTTTATTTAACTTTCTGAGATGCTTTAGTGCTCCAAAAGATCTCTTATGCTCAGCTTTACATATAGAGATTTTATGTGGTTGTGCTTGAAAGACACTCAAAAACTACTTTTCAGTTCACATGAACATTTGTTAAATTCAGAGTTCACTGACCTGGTACTCAATGCTTTTGCTTCTTGTGATTTTGATCAAGGAATGTTCCAGGTTAAATGAAGTTAATCTCTATCAACGGCATCAAAATGCTGCTGATTACCACAGAAAATAATGCATGAGCAGATCTTCATCAACCTAGAACACTAGTCCTACCACTAAAGGAACTATTTAGACAATTTTCATGCTCAAACAATGAAAAAATGAGCTCAATCTTCATATTTCTGCTTTTAAACCTTCTGAAATGCCATAGAAATTACTATATAAAAATTTTTGTTTGGTTTTACAAACTGAGAGACAAATTATTTTCAACACAGATTCCTTTTTAAGGTATTTTTTTTTCCCTAAAGCAGCAAGAGCCTCCCTGGGAATTAGTTTAACACAGGGTTTAAAATGAAATGTGACACTTACGGGACCAAAACCACAAGTGTAATTTTGTTTTTAACTTTCCAGGGTCAGTTTTTGTCATGGAGACTGTTATTATGGCTTCATGGAATTTGAGTGTCTCACTTTTACACTTAGTGTATAAAGAATTTAAGAGTTTTTTTTTTTTAAAGTGATAAAATGTTTTAATTTGTTTTATTTTAAATATGAGGCTTCACAAACATGATGCCATGAACATTTTTAAATGAAGCTTTGAATTACTTTACTAAAGACATGAAATAAAGCTGCATTTCCAAATGTCTGACACTTTTTTTCTTTGTCAAAGTCTCCAGTTACAGCCTTGGATGGATTGTAATGTAATTTATGGTTAAAATGCTAAAGATACTGTACTTTTAAAATCAAAGAATTAAAAGTTCAGCAGCATCTCTCATAGCCTGATGTTAGGTGTTAGTTTAACTGCAGTTGTATTGAGTGTTGTTTCTCGTCTGCAGTGTGCCAGTGTTTTGCTGTACTGGAGGATGGAGCTCTAGCTCATAACCTGCAGGAGCAGGAAAGTAAGACCCATTTCTCTCATTATGTCTGCCACACCTTTTCATGCAAGTTTGTTTTCTCAGTCTTCACATTCAGCCATCTTTTTTAAACTTCTAAAGCGGGCTGGTATTCACACACCTCAAAATGCAAGGGCGTAGCAGTAAATAAGGTAACAAGATCTCTCATGTGAGCCTGTTTAATTAAAATATCCTGCTTGATCAGACAAGACAGAGTTTAGTTTTAGATTTTTCTCTATACAGTCATTCACAGAGATTGCCGCACTAATGTTTGAGTTGATGTTTTTCATGCCCTAAATGGCATGTGAAAAACAATCTTGCATGTAAATCGGATCATTTCTCTCTCTGCAAATTGCCTGTTCTTGGGCACAGTAAGAAATGAGAAGATTTATTACATTATTTACTAACACTCGCATATGTCAGATTTAAATATCTTGATATACAGGTGCTGGTCATATAATTAGAATATAATCAAAAAGTTGATTTATTTCACTAATTCCATTCAAAAAGTGAAACTTGTATATTATATTCATTCATTACACACAGACTGATATATTTCAAATGTTTGTTTCTTTTAATTTTGATGATTATAACTGACAACTAAGGAAAATCCCAAATTCAGTATCTCAGAAAATTAGAATATTGTGAAAAGGCTCAATATTGAAGACACCTGGTGCCACACTCCTTTAAATGGTCTCTCAGTCTAGTTCTGTAGGCTACACAATCATGGGGAAGACTGCTGACTTGACAGTTGTCCAAAAGATGACCATTGACACCTTGCACAAGGAGGGCAAGACACAAAAGGTCATTGCAAAAGAGGCTGGCTGTTCACAGAGCTCTGTGTCCAAGCACATTAATAGAGAGGCGAAGGGAAGGCAATGATGTGGTAGAAAAAAAGTGTACAAGCAATAGGGATAACCACACCCTGGAGAGGATTGTGAAACAAAACCCATTCAAAAATGTGGGGGAGATTCACAAAGAGTGGACTGCAGCTGGAGTCAGTGCTTCAAGAACCACTACGCACAGACGTATGCAAGACATTGGTTTCAGCTGTCGCATTCCTTGTGTCAAGCCACTCTTGAACAACAGACAGCGTCAGAAGCGTCTCGCCTGGGCTAAAGACAAAAAGGACTGGACTGCTTCTGAGTGGTCCAAAGTTATGTTCTCTGATGAAAGTAAATTTTGCATTTCCTTTGGAAATCAGGGTCCCAGAGTCTGGAGGAAGAGAGGAGAGGCACACAATCCACGTTGCTTGAGGTCCAGTGTAAAGTTTCCACAGTCAGTGATGGTTTGGGGTGCCATGTCATCTGCTGGTGTTGGTCCACTGTGTTTTCTGAGGTCCAAGGTCAATGCAGCCATATACCAGGAAGTTTAAGAGCACTTCATGCTTCCTGCTGCTGACCAACTTTATGGAGATGCAGATTTCATTTTCCAACAGGACTTGGCACCTGCACACAGTGCCAAAGCTACCAGTACCTGGTTTAAGGACCATGGTATCCCTGTTCTTAATTGGCCAGCAAACTCACCTGACCTTAACCCCATAGAAAATCTATGGGGTATTGTGAAGAGGAAGATGCGACATGCCAGACCCAACAATGCAGAAGAGATGAAGGCCACTATCAGAGCAACCTGGGCTCTCATAACACCTGAGCAGTGCCACAGACTGATCGACTCCATGCCACGCCGCATTGCTGCAGTAATTCAGGCAAAAGGAGCCCCAACTAAGTATTGACTGCTGTACATGCTCATACTTTTCATGTTCATACTTTTCAGTTGGCCAAGATTTCTAAAAATCCTTTCTCTGTATTGGTCTTAAGTAATATTCTAATATTCTGAGATATTGAATTTGGGATTTTCCTTAGTTGTCAGTTATAATCATCAAAATTAAAAGAAATTTTGAAATATATCAGTCTGTGTGTAATGAATGAATATAACATACAAGTTTCACTTTTTGAACGGAATTAGTGAAATAAATCAACTTTTTGATGATATTCTAATTATATGACCAGCACCTGTATAGTACTTTTCAAATGTTTTTGGTCGGTATGATTTTAAAAGTCTCTAATACTAACCAACGCTTTATTTATTCAATCAAAAATACAGTAACGTTGTAAATATTACAATTAAACATATACATATTTATATATAAAATTTTTTTATATATATATATATATATATATATATATATATATATATATATATATATATATATATATATAATTATTAAATGTAATTTATTCCTGTGATGCAAAGCTGAAATTTCAGCATCATTACTCCAGTGTCACACATCAATGTTGAAAACAGTTTTGCTGCTTAATATTTTTGTGGAAACTAATATATTTTTTCCCAGGAAATAGATAATGAATAGATTTTATTGCTAGATAAAAGAAATAAAACATACTGATCCCAAACTTTTGAACTGTAGTATATTTTTCACATTCTCTTCTGTAACCTTATTTGCATGCTGTCTCCAACAGTTGAGCAGTATTACAACTCAAATGTGCAGAGGAATCAGCTGGTGCAGAGGGACATCAGAGTAGCAAAGAGACTCCAGGATGAGGAGAAGCAGAGTGCTCAGATGCTTCAGCAACAGGCCACTCGTCAACTGTAAGACTACACACACACACTGTCAGAGACTAGTCACACTAGTAGCAGATAGGACACTGTGTATTCAGGGTTATGAGCAGTTCAGCAGCTGATAGCATGTACAAAGTCCACCACTCTCACATAGTGTGACAATCACTGTGCTATCCTTCTTACATTAAGGAAACAGATGTGGGTTTTTTTCAGTTGTTTGTCATTACATCAACATTTTGTTTTTCTCTTAGGGAGGAGCGGGACTCGGAATACGCACGCATGATTCAGGAGGAGATCCAGAGACGTGCGGAGGAGGCTGTGAGGAGGGAGGTGGAGGACGAGGTGTGTAACACACTCCAGGCTCAGTAAACTTCCCTCCTTCTGTTTTTCATTTACACCTCTGAACTGCTTTGTCTGAGGCATCAAAAGGATCAATAGTTAATGAGTCACTGTGGGATACCAGTAAGCTGATTTATTCAGCTAGTCTCCTGTGGAGTGTAAGTGCTAGCAAAGACCACACAGGAGTGAGCATCAAGCTACTATAAAGGAAAAGTCACACTCATAACTGTGCATTAATCAAATCCAGATGCATTGAACTCCAGCCCACCTTAAATAACCCCCCCAGGGACACAAAAAGAGATGAGGTCTTCTTGTTTAGTAAGTCATGGGCAGAAAAGCTGAGTGTGGAAATGTTAAAGGAAACCTCTATGGATTTGCAGCTTTCCTTGGTGAGGGTTCTATAAATGTTCTTTGTGTTGAGGTGGTGTGGCATAGTGGTTAAAAACGTTCAGGTACAGACCCTACAGGTGATCTAGTGCTTAAACTCTGGTTGTTCCTTGTAATGATTGTACTAAATGTTGTTTACCATCAGCTAAAATGGAAAATCTTAAGTTTAAGAGAAATATTAAATCTAAATTCTCCCACACTTATCTGATTTACAATAAAGCACTTAAAATGGAATTGGGGCAACAGAATGCATCAGAGCAAAAATTAAAATACATATTTTTTAAGGTGTAACTAAAAGACTAGTGTGATAATTTAAGTTATATCTAATATTTCAGCTCCTGTCTTGGCCATGTAAAACTACAGGAATATTGTGTTGGACAACAGGGGCCTTTGAGTCAAAAAGGTTGACAACCACTGCAATAAACATATAAAATGTCTGTCATAACCAAACACTCATTCACTTTGAACTGTAGTTGTGCTAAAAACAAAAAGGATGGTTTCCACTTTGCAGTTCAATAAATCAAAGCAAAATATGTGAATGAAAATAAGAGCTGTGCATTTTAAGCCTATTAGAATCTATTTCCCCCTAGACTTCCAGCATAAGTGCATTACTAATTTTATTTTGCACAAACTCATGATGGTAGTTATTGTCATGATCTGAACTAGAACGGAGTTAAATATCTGAGAAATGTAAACATGTAGCAACAAGGCCTATGAATCTAGCTGGAAAAAAGGAATTAGCTTGTTCAGCTTTTATTTGTACTCTTGAATGACGATGCAGTGAACCTTGATTAAGCAGTCTTTTGTTTAGAGCTGTTTGAAGACAGACAGCCTGTGGGGGGGTTACTCTTGAAATCAAAAGCATAAGTGTTTTTGGGAGTGTCTTGGGAGTCCTGTATGATTCAGGTGGCAAAGCTGGAAACTGTTGGCTCGGCAAGTAGAAGAACTGAGTCAGAGAACACTGGCACAGCAGGAGATGAGATCCTGACCACCTATTATCATTTACAGAGATGTGGATTCCAGATAAATCTGAGTCAACGTGCCTGTGAGGCATTTTATATAACTGTCCAATAATTTTTCTAATTCTGAACAAGTAATTATGGACATTTAGGAAATTTTATGACTCGGGGTTATAAAGTGAACATGATCTCTGTTTCTGCAGGTATTTTCTTACTCATGAATCATGTCTTGGCCTGCCAGCTGCACTGAAGAAATAATTTTCTTACACTTTTTAGTCTTGTTTTGCAGTGAATATATCTAAACATCCTTAAAAGTTAACTGAGAAGAATAATTATTTTCAGTGATGAATATATCTTGAATAAAATTTTAAGTTAAGCTTACCCAATTTGCATTTTTAGTATTTTTTTTTTTTTAGTATATAATATATACAGTTATGCTCAAAAGTTTGCATACCCCTTGCAGAGTCTGCAAAATGTGAATTATTTTAACAAAATAAGAGGGATCATGCAAAATGTGTTATTTTTTATTTAGCACTGTCCTGAATAAGATATTTTGCATAAAACATGTTTACATATAATCAAAAATAGCTGAATTTATAAAAATTACCCATTCAAAAATGTACATACCCTTGATTCTCAATACTGTGTGTGATTACCTGATGATCCACGACTGTTTTTATGTTTTGTGATGGTTGTTCATGAGTCTCTTGTTTGTCCTGAACAGTTAAACTGCCCAACATTCTTCAGAAAAATCCTTCAGTTTTCTAGCATCTTTTGCATATTTGAGCCCTTTCCAGCATTGACGGTGTGTTTGAGATCCATTTTTTCACACTGAGGACGACTGAGGGACTCAAACACAACTATTAAAAAAGGTTCAAACATTCACATTCACACGATGCATTAAGAACCGGGGGGTGAAAACTAAATACTAAAACACACACAGTATTAAGAATCAAGGGTATGTACATTTTTGAACAGGTCATTTTTATAAATTCAGCTATTTTTTGACTATATGTAAACATCTTTTAAGCAAAATATCTTATTCAGGACAGTACTAAATGAAAAATAACATGCATTTTGCATGATCCCTTTTATTTTGTTAAAATAATTAACATTTTGCAGATTCTGCAAGGGGTTTGTAAACTTTTGAGCACAGCTGTAAATAGTATATTTAAACCACAGTTTTACTATATATATATATATATATATATTATATATATATATATATATATATATATATATATATATATATATATATATATATAATAAAAATAAAATATATATATTTGTGTGTTACTGGAAAGCAAATGTGACTTTGCAGTGTTAATTAAAAGTTAAGCTAAAACAGACATGATAATATTTTATCCTTCACAATTAATTGTTTAATTAATACTTGCTAGTAATTTTGAATGTGTTTTCAAACCTGAGAAGCGTATTTTGCACTGATAGGCCTCCCATATTACATAAAATGTCATTCTGCTGCATTAATTATACATATTTACACCCCTGCAGCCCTGTGTTAATTAAAGCCTGTGAGGCACCAGGTTGCATCTAAATATCATCCCCACACGCTGCTGTGGAACCTGCTGGCCTATCAGGCTCATACAGGAGCATGGAAGAGTAACGTTGAACATAATTCTCACCCAGCCATTCTAATTGTTGTGTACACAAACGAACCACATCTGGTGGGATGATTTTCTTGAGAGTCCAGGTGTCAGATAAGCTCTGAGTCAGACCCCTTGAGACAGGAGCTGCAAACATAACACCTCAGTGAATTTTGTTTATATAGCCAAATATCACTAATCACAATCCAAAAGACATCCATCCATTTTGGTTGAGCACTGGAAAATACAGCTTCATTGTCCTATAAACAATTAGAAAGATCTAAAGTTTTATTACAAAAATGTTAAGTTTATTAGTAGAAAATGTGATGTAATTTAATTTTTGTCAGGAAATCTTATGCATCCACTGAGAGAGAGAAACTTCTTTAACAATTTGCAAATGTTTACTTCACTTTTTAATTTTTTAACTACTATCAGATATTTATTCATGTATACAGACCCATTTATGATGTGTGTGGAATAATATTAAACATGGTATTATATGGACAGCATATTCTTTCCAAAATTATATGGCTGGCTACTACTGGCATTTTCTAAAAGGCAAAGAGCTTTTAAAATATTTTTTGTGAAAATATTTAATTTGTAGTTAACAGCAAAGTTGACCTCATATCTTTCTTTTTCTTCAAAATATTAATTTTTAGTTCTTCCTAATTTTAGAAAATTCGAGAAACTTTATTTTCTATCAAATTTTTCCACAGGCGATTTGGCACACCCTTGTGGCCCATTTGGATAAAAAAAAAAAAAAAAACTGGCCTAAACGGCTTCACCACTCTTTCCTTACTGATCTCCCATTTTCTCAGACAAACCTTGAAAAACTTTGTTATAAATAATGAGCCTAGCTCCAGAAGTCTTGCATTTTTCATTCACGTACGAATCAAGTACAGATTTTAGCTCATTGTAAGTTTTATGATTGTTGAAATGAACCTGTAGTTTTGGCATTGAGGCGGAACACTGCCATCTTCTGGTTAAGACCTGTAAGTCTATCACACACAGGGTATGTTGTCACATTTAAAGCTCTTTTTGCAAGTGTTTTGAGGGCATACATTTTATAGCAGAGTTAGAGTATTCCAGGTAGAAATTCCATAAATCTTTCAAAAGGTAAGTGAGACACTAGTAGTGACTGTTAATTTCATACAAGCATATATACAAATTTTGGGGTTCAAGTAATGATTTACAGAAATCATAGTTTGTAACTTTATTATAAAATGTGTATTAATTTGGTCTTTATTTACATGGCGCAAAATTCTGGTAGTCATGTGTTAAGATAAAAGATTAGATCAGTGCGGTAAACGTACTGTAAATGGTTCAGATTAGATTGACTGAATGCTACGTTGTCAGTGGAAACTTCTGAGTCATTGTGGTCAGTAGTGCGATAAATTGTGTCCCCTGTTTGCCGGTTTTGTTGCAAGGCGTGCATGTGGCTGTTTGAAGATTATGCATGGTGGGCTATTGGCTTTAAAAACAGGCAGGTCTTCAGGCCTTTGATACGTAAGCATGGAAATTCCCCTCAAGTTGACGTACACAGTCTATGTTCAATGCCGTGGGTGGCTATATTTTTAGTCAGAACCCTCAACACTTAGTGTTGAGGGTTTCACCTCAATGTGTCATCACTTGACGTGCCATTATTACTGCTTGTAGCACTGGTGCTACAAAGGTTGAAAGTTTTGTAGCATAGGCCACGCAATTGTAGCATAAGAATAAAATGGCTGTTACCATCTTTTAAAATAACCACAGTAGTGCAGTTTGTCAAAGGACATTGTTCTATACAGAGCACACAAAATACAAACCTTAACCAGAAATGTTTTCAGACAAACTTTTTTTCTTTTTTCCAAAAATGGCAGATTGCAAACATAACACCTCATGCTTAAAGTTGTCGTAGAACATCTTTTTAAAAGATGTAATATAAGTCTAAGGTGTCCCCTGAATGTGTCTGTGAAGTTTCAGCTCAAAATACCCCATAGATTTTTTTTTATTCATTTTTTTTTTACTGCCTATTTTGGGGCATCATTAAATATGCGCCGATTTAGGCTGCGACCCCTTCAAATGCTCACGCTCCCCACCCACAGAGCTCACGCTTGCCTTAAACAGCATAAACAAAGTTCACACAGCTAATATAACCCTCAAAAAGGATCTTTACAAAGTGTTCATCATGCAGCATGTCTAATCGTGTAAGTATGGTATTTATTTGGATGTTTACATTTGATTCTGAATGAGTTTGATAGTGCTCCATGGCTAACGGCTAATGCTACACTGTTGGAGAGATTTATAAAGAATGAAGTTGTGTTTATGAATTATACAGACTGCAAGTGTTTAAAAAATGAAAATAATGACAGCCCTTGTCTCCGTGAATACAGTAAGAAACGATGGTAACTTTAACCACATTTAACAGTACATTAGCAACATGCTAACGAAACATTTAGAAAGACAATTTACAAATATCACTAAAAATATCATGATATCATGGATCATATCAGTTATTATCGCTCCATCTGCCATTTTTCGCTGTTGTCCTTGCTTGCTTACCTAGTCTGTTGATTCAGCTGTGCACATCCAGACATCCTGCCCTTGTGTAATGCCTTGAAAATGGGCTGACATATGCAAATATTGGGGGCATACATATTAATGATCCCGACTGTTACGTAACAGTGTGCCCTAGATTCAGAAATTGAATTTACCTCGGCATAGTTGAATAACAAGAGTTCAGTACATGAAAATGACATACAGTGAGTCTCAAACTCCATTGTTTCCTCCTTCTTATATAAATCTCATTTGTTTAAAAGACCTCCGAAGAACAGGCGAATCTCAACATAACACCGGCTGTTACGTAACAGTCGGGATCATTAATATGTACGCCCCCAATATTTGCATATGCCAGCTCATGTTCAAGGCATTACACAAGGGCAGCCAGTATTAACGTCTGGATCTGTGCACAGCTGAATCATCAGACTAGGTAAGCAAGAACAATAGCGAAAAATGGCAGATGGAGCAATAATAACTGACATGATCCATGATATCATGATATTTTTAGTGATATTTGTAAATTGTCTTTCTAAATGTTTCGTTAGCATGTTGTTAATGTACTGTTAAATGTGGTTAAAGTTACCATTGTTTCTTACTGTATTCACGGAGACAAGAGCCGTCGCTATTTTCATTTTTAAACACTTGCAGTCTGTATAATGCACAAACACAACTTCATTTTTTATAAATCTCTCCAATAGTGTGTAATGTTAGCTTTAGCCACGGAGCACTATCAAACTCATTCAGAATCAAATGTAAACATCCAAATAAATATATACTTACGCGATTAGACATGTTGCATGACGAACACTTGGTAAAGATCCATTTTGAGGGTTATATTAGCTGTGTGAACTTTGTTTATGGTGTTTAAGGCAAGCGCGAGCTCTTGGGGCGTGGAGCACGAGATTTAAAGGGGCCGCGTACCCTGAATCGGCGCATTTATAATGATAGGCAGTTAAAAAAATTAATTAAAAAAACCTATGGGGTATTTTGAGCTGAAACTTCACAGACACATTCAGGGGACACTTAAGACTTATATTACATCTTTTGAAAACATGTTCTTCGGCACCTTTAATTTCAGTTAATCGTGCATCCCTAGATTAACCTCACATAAAACAAAAACACCACAAACGTTCACTCACTTCACACAAACAAGCGGCTCGTTCTCACACAAATGCAAAACTGTATCGCACACGTGCTTCTGTGGTAAATTACTCATCACACAGAACAGTATTTTTATTTTTTAATTTTTTTTTTTCAACTATAATCTGGAGCCATACTTTACATGCTTTTCTATATTTATTAAAAACTTGTTTAAAGACCCCAACAGATCCCAATGAACATTATTATATGTAATAATTAATTTAGTTTTTTGTTTTTGTTTTTAGGAAATTGCAAAAAGGATACAGGAAGAGGAAGAGCTTTGTGTGAGACACCGGAGCAGTTACCAAAATAAAGATGGTAGAGGTAAAATACTTCTCTGTAACAAAAGTGTGTTTTAATGAAATGATGTGGTGTCTCAGCAGTTCGTTAGGTATGTGAGCTTGCTCACATTCTGTGTTCACATTGGCAGTGTTTCTGTTGTGCAATAGACCTGCGCTTCTGTATAGAAAAGTGATTTATAATTGAAATACATTGGGTAGTGAAATCTAATTTACATGATGAGGGGGCGGTCTCATTTACATTGACACTGAACCCGACCCCTATACAATTATAAACTCTTTAAATCATCTGGATTGAGTTCGATTTGCTTAATAAAAGCATAAGTTGCAAAAGTTGAATTTGATAAATAGGTTTATATTGCAGTTTCAGTGGCGCTTCCGGAAATTAGCGGCATGCTGTTTGCATATAAATGCTGTATACTGTTAATTATGGATTTGTGAAACAGACCTTATGGATGATTGCTAAAGTTCTTTTGTCTATAGCACAATATTTCTGTTTGTCTCCCTCGTTTACTTTGAAAACAGTAGCTATCTTGGAATTTAGTAAACATGTTCATAAGGAAATTACTTTTGAAATCCAAATAACATTGTGACTATTTCTTAATGTCTTGTCACATGCATATTTTTTGTCTAGTCAAATGGTTGTTTCCCATATAAGCATTTGATTTGCAGCATGACACGGGTGATTTTGACACCTTAGCGTCTTTTAATTTCATCCCCGCAGAGTAGTCATCATCTTCATGCAAATTTGGAATTCTAAATCTACTAAATACACGAATAAACGTTTTCAACATGCAGTGTATTGTTAATGTATTCATCATACAGTATGACACATACAGCCAACTGCTTCATCAGCTGCTTCATCTGCTTTTTAAACCCCACAAGACATTACCTCATCTCGGATGATGACTGTCCCTGTTTGAAAGGTTCTATGGTTACACCATATATTTTGTGTCTTGGAATAAAACCTGATTTTCTTTGATGGCCTTAACAGAGTTCGAGGAGAACGTCAAGCTTTCATCTGCAAGATTGATGGTGTTTCCACTTCTTTGTTTTGTGAAACAAGCCCAGTTACAGGATTAGTTCACTTTCAAATAAAAATTACCCAAGCTTTACTCACCCTCAAGCCATCCTAGGCGTGTATGACTTTCTTCTTTCTGATGAAAACAATTGGAGATATTATAATAAATGTCCTGACGCATCTGAGCTTTATAATGGTGGTGAACAGGGGTCACGAATATGAGCTGAAGAAAGTGCCTCCATCCACATCCATTGTAAACGTGTACTCCACATGGCTCCAGGGGGTTAATAAAGGTAAAAAAAACATCCATATTTAACAAGTTATGAAGTAAAATATCTAGCTTCCGCCAGACCACCTTCCATATTCAAGTTACGAAGAAAGTGTAAACTGGCGTTGCGTCACTTACACTTTTTCCGTAAGTTGAATGGGGAAGGCGTAGGACGTAGCGTAAACTACGTTTACACTTTCTTCATACATTGAATACGGAAGGCGGTCTGGCAGAAGCTAGATATTTTACTTCATAACATACATTACTTCATAACTAAGAAGAAAGTCGTATACACCTAGGATGGCTCGTGGGTGAGTAAAGCCTGGGCTAATTTTTATTCGAAAGTGAACTAATCCTTTAAAGGGTTATACACCTGTTGTTTTGGACTCATTGACTTTCACTTTCATTGTATGGACAAAAAAATTTTTTTTTTTTTGTGTAAAGAAATAAGTAGATGATGACAGAATATGATTTTTGGGTGAACTATTTATTAAACCCAACTATTCCATTGAACTTTTATTGGCGTACTAACCACACGCTGAATCACCCTGAATTCAGTGAAGCTTCATTTTAACGTCATGTTTGTGTTTGTCATGTAATGCATGTTTTCATGGTTCATTTGTCCTTTTTACTTCTAAACAGAGCTTCATAAGTTAACTGTTTTACTTTGCATCCACTCTAACCATTTTCCAAATCCCTGCTTTGTGTTTGCATGGTTGGCTTTACTAAAGAGTCCACAAGCATTCCTGCTCGTCCATACTCACCCCATGCTCCTCACAATCGGTCTCCAACTAGAAGATGGCAGCTCTCCTCCTCGCCCACTTACTCAGACTCTGAGGAGGAACTGATTGAGTACAGCAGGCCTACAGTCATACGGCAGGACAGCAAACTCAATGTAGGCCAGAGGAAGCTGGTCAGAAGACCTTCCAGAGCTCATTTAGAGCAGGATGACAGGAGCATGACCAGCCAGAGCAGCAGCAGCAGATCCTCACACCTGTCAGGTGGATGGGGTGATGTCATCAAGCTCATAAAGAATGATATGAGCGAGCAAGGCTACCTCAGCAACAGCTCTGAGGATGATCTCTTTGAACCCGTCTATAAACTTGAGAAACTATTGCGACAGAAGCAGCAGGTCTCGGGAAAGAGGCTGAGTCGCCACAGCAGTGTGAGGGAGGATCATAGCAGAACGTGGCAGGGAGACGGTTGCGGTCGTAGGGAGAGTTTTAGGGAAAGGCATGTTCATTTCCCGGATGAACGGAGGTCCAATCGTGGCAACAGTTGTAGGACCAGCGAAAATGGTTACAGTGACACTAGGGAAAGAGTTCAGTGTTCAACAGGGATATTAAGGGATGATCACACACACCTCAGAGAAACTCAAGGTCTCCAGACTCAAGCTCAGGTGTTTCGACGGAACATTTCAATGCGACGTAGTTATCATGGTAACGTAAGGCGGTCATCAGTGCGTGATGGAAGCAGAACATGCAGCGTAGATGATTCTAACTTGGCTAGAGCAAGACTCTCAAATAATGCCCCCTCACTGCATGCTAGAGCACCACAGTTGATGGAGGTGGAAGTGGAGGACCATTTGAGAGATACAGGGAGGTTGGAGATGATGAGAGCCAGAAACGCACGGCAGAGAGCTAGATCATTAGCCGAGGATGAAAGGAGGATAGACAGGGACCACAGGCGTGGAGATGGTAGAGTGAGGCGAAGTCAAAGCGAGCGCTGGCAGACCTTTGAGGAAGAAAGATCGAGCACAGAGGAAGAGATGGAGAGGGAGAGCAGGAGGGAGGAGAGACGGATGCAGAGACTCCAGTCTTCCGGAGCAGGTAACCTCTCTCTGAGCTCTGCAGTGCGGCTGAGACTGTTCCTACATCTGCTCATTGCTTTCCAATCATCTCCAATCAGTTGACAAGTACTCCTGCACATTCCTGCGTCCTTCTGGTGTATCTTTTAGGAGTGGAAACCATTTTTTGGTGTGATCTGCTTTTTCTCAAGCTTGACCCCTCCAGCGAAAATGGATCTCATCCTTGTTTCCCAAAATTTCATCTGCTTCTGTCTCTCCTACAGCAACGTCAGTTGTTTTCTCCTTTTCAGTACCTCACCGTTATGCTTGGTTCTTATTGCATTTCTTTTTGATTTGGCTCTTACTCTGTGTCCTTTGAGGTATATTTTCCGGGCTGTAATATACCCAGTAAGATTCCTACTGTTTAATTAATAGGAAATCCACCTACTGTTAACAGTTGATGGTCTCTGCCAATCCTGTTTCAGAAGGGCCACCTTCCAGCAGAGTTTAGCTCCAGCCCTGATTAAACATGCCTGAACCAGTTAATCAAGAGGTGTGTTCGAGTTGAAGCGGTGCTGTGCAGACCGTTCAGTGGATGACATCAAAGTACCGCAAGAGCAATTCAAGTCTGCTCTCTAATCGCTCTCTCAGTACTTTGATGTCAGACACCTACAAATGTAGTGCCGATTCAAGTCAAACACATCTAACCTCTTCGGGATTACCAGAAACTTCTAGGTAGGTGTTTTGGAGCTAAACTCTGCATGACAGTGGTCCTCCAGGAGCAGGAATGGACACCCCTGGTCTCGGCCCATGGTCTGAAAACCATGTGTCTTGTCTCAACATTACCTGGTTGTGATTCTGCCCTTATTCCCATCAGGATCTGCTTTTAGGAGTGAAATGGCTGCTCTTGACTTGGGAGAACTGGAGCAAGTGCTGCTGGATGAGGAGCTGGCCCGCAGGCTTCAGGAAGAGGAGGAGAGATTGACTGAAGAGGTGAACTAAAAGTTTGAAATTTATCTACCGCAGTATAGGTAGATGGTACAGTAGTGGCCAAAAGTAATGTCAGGAAGGGGATATTTGTTTTTAATGACCCTTCAAGTTTGATTAAACCACCAAAATATTTTATATATTTTTAAACATTTTTTAAAAAAGGCCAAAAATAATATCATAATTTGGAACATTTCATTCCGTTATCACAAATGAAACAATTGCCTCCAAGCACAACTGTGTAAAATGTGTCTTTAAAATCTTTAATAATATTTGATTAAAGGGTGAAGGTGTCAATTTTCCTCAGCTAGACACCACTTTTGGCCACAGCTACCAGGTATATACCAGGCAATTGATCCTTCGCAAAGACCTGCCCCCCTTAGTTACTGTTGCTTTGTCCGACAAACCATGGCACTGTCACGCCACACAGAGTGAAAAATACATCGCGGAGCAAAGAGGACACTGACAACACATCGACAGACAAGACAGAGCAGGTTACTAATGATATTAAAGTCCCAGCTTTAAAAAAAAGTGTGTAATTGTTTAAGAAATTCGAACAATAAAAAACGTTTTGTGGCTCTTTAATGTGTCGTGACAGATTGCTGTAGCGCCTCAGCTCAAGAAGCTCGTGAACTGATCATCTTTTCTTACTAGTTAATTTATAGCATCTTTAATCTTCTTACTCCTGACTGCTTTGTTGGACAAAATGGCGGATTCGGCATTATGATTGTTAGATCGCTTGTCAGTCAAACTCCTGGCGAAGGGTCAATTCTGCTCCTGGATGGACACGTTTCTGCCAAGTTTAAAAAAAGGCATGTGTGTTGAAGCTAAAGTTTTTTTTGTTTAATTAGGGCTGTAGTTAAAACTCTGCTGGAATGAGTCTCTCCAGGAGCAAGATTGGAAACCCCTGGTATATACCATCGTACCTCCCAGCTCTTTTAGTACTCTGAAATGAAGTCTGTTTTGTATTCCTATCAATTACAGTAGCAAAATTACTAAATGTATGCTGAAGCTGGTTTTTCTCTTCTCTCATAGACTCGGCAAGGTTCCTCTCCTCTTAGAAGGGACTGTCCTGTTGGAGACTTCAGAGCGGCACAAGTTGCTCAAGATGAGGTGAGCACAGCTCAAATGAAAGGGCTGCTTTCCCACTGCATGAATGGCCAATTAATTTCTCGTTTTTTGGCAGGAAATTGCACGTTTCATGCAGAAACAGGAGATAAAGGCTAAACGGAGATCTCGTGAGCTGCAACATGCTGGACCTGGGCGGGAATACAGGGAGAATGACAGGAGAGCAGCATGTGACAGACAGGTAGCCACACATTTAGAGTGATACTGTCTTTTGCTATTGCTTTACCATTTGTTCATTACTAACTAACAAAGAATCCAGCTATTTGCTGAGTGTACACCTCTGAGGACTCCTCTGTGGAATTGCCTTGTTCATGCACGTCTTTGGCATGATTCATTGATATTGCAGCTGAACTAAACAAACATGCCTTTTGCTTTGCTCATATGAATTCATCATGTTGATTCATCAGTATTGCCACATGTGACTATGAAGATATTGATCTATTAAGGGTGATTCACACTGACTCAGCAAGAACTAAATTCCAACAAATTCTTTTAAACACGCTTTTAGTGTTTGTTGGGGCAGAGTGAGCCAGTCTGTTTTTAGTAGAACAGAGAAATTCTAAAATTCTGAATGTGAATTTTGCTGTTTAACATAGAGGCAGAGACTGGATTCTGAAGGACTTCAATCCCCAGTTGAGGACTTTACTCCAAGTCAAAATTCCATGACCATGTAAGTAACTATTTTCTAGATAAATGACAGCTAATATATTCATTCAGGGAATATCTCTTAACATCCTCTGGTGTCACTACAGGCAATCGCAAGCCATCAGGAATGTTGCAGAAGAGCTGGACCCCACTTTTCAAAGGAAGGATGCAGATGAAGCAGGACAAATTAATGGTGCTTTCATTAATTCACATAACTCAAATGGTTTATACCAGGGGTATCCAACCCTGCTACTGGAGAGATAAAGTCCTGCAGACTTTAGTTCCAACCTTGCCCCAACACACCTTTATAATTATCAAGCAACCCTGAACACCTTGCTTTGCTGGTTCAGGTGTTTGATTGGGGTTGGAGCTGAAATCTGCAGGATGGTAGCTCTCCAGGAGCAGGGTTGGACACCCCTGGTTTATACCATAATTATAAATACTAACAAACAAATGACTATAACTTGTTTCGTTTACAGGTCCCTGTCAAATTCAAACTTCACAAGTAGGCTTGTACAATCCCTTGGAAGAACCTACTTTTGTGCCACCCACGAAACGACAGAGTGACAAACTGGGACGAGTAAAGCCCAAGGAGAAAAAGGAAAATACAAAACAGAAAGAGAACTGCAAGCAGCAGTGATGTTGGACATATTATAGTTGATTTCACACACTTATAACAAATTCATGAAAGATTAAAGATATGCATGTATGTCCTGACAATTTGGGGCTTTCCAGTCTTCTGCTTTCTCCAAGACTTATGGGATACTTTTTAACCAACAAATCGACTTGAACTTGCAAAACAGGGACACTCCATCCAGATAATGCTGCTATTACTAGTAAACATCTGTTTAGGTCATGTCTTGGTTTTTTGGTTTATTTGTTTCATTGTAGTTTAGCGGCTGATATGTCACCACCATGGGAAAGCTCCCTCTATAAGTACTTGGAATTACACATTTGACTTCTGGGAAAACCTGAAATGATACTACACTTTGATAAAGGAAGTTGGCACATGGTTGAGTTAACATCTGGAGTTTTCTGCATGACTGTTAATCTCTGAAGATGCCCAAGCGGGCCTTCTTTTAGAATTTCATGTACCTTTTTTTTCCCCTGTATTCCAGGAACTACACCAGTCTTAATTTGCCTAAAGTGTTTTTTTTTTTTCTCCATTTTTATTCGTCTCCATATTATGTATGCCTCTAATTTGTAAGAAGTTAGACATTTTTTGCAAAAAAAAACCAACAAATCATGCATTCATATTGTAAAAATGTTTACTATTCATAATACTACTACTAATAATATTTAGTGGTTTACAAGACTTCTCTGGATTGAGTTCCTTCTTTATAGTCTACATCAGCATATATTCTATATATGTATAGTTTTACAAGGCTGGAGGAAATGAAACTCATTTTTGTGTATTTTTGTACTGCCACCATTATGTTTCCAATATATTTAGCACTGTTATGACAATGTTAAATGTGTTGTCATGAATCAGTATGCCGCCTTTAATGCCTATATAAAGTTTAAAAAAGGCTTTGTACAGAAGACAAAATTATAATATTATTATTGTTCTGGATGTATATCAATAAACACTTTACACTTGCAGCAGAAATAGTGTGGATTGAAATTTGGACTGTAGATAGAGAGGTTAAGACTTTCCCCAATTACCAACAAATTCATGCAAATCTCTGCGGGAAGCACCTCAAACATCAAGTTTCATCGAGACCTTCTCTTCCCACAAAGTGAAACTTGTGTGTAGAAAAGGGATTTTTTTTTTTTTTTTTATTTTGTAAGAGGTTGAACTGTTTTATAAACAGGTTTATTCTGTACTGGGTTTTACATAGTAAAACCATGGTGACGCATAAAGTGACACATTAACCAGGGGTGACCTTTTTGACCGTTGAAGACAGCTTAACATCATCACAGCACTCGCCCACCAGCTGTTCCATTCCATCCTAACTGCTGTTATGATTAATGCCTTGATAAAACATCTCCCTGGAGCCAAAATAAAGTTGTGGAAGCACAGTGATTGAACTCTTAACATGTAAGCACATGCAAGTGTTTGCTTAAGACATGATGTGGGAGGAAAATTAAATTGGAATGATTCATCATCATACCTAGGTGCACACAGTTAATCACATTACAGGCACTGAATATTTGTTCAAAGCTGGTCATCAGGGAACTCCCACTGAGTCACCCAACGACGTAAGAATATAGTTCATTGAACTTTTTTAGATTAGATTTCATATATGTGAAGTCTAAGACTACAAGTCAGGTTTCAACTGGTTTATTGACCTCTGTTCTCTGGAACACAGTTTAGAATACACTTGCAGGAAATCTTTCATGTTTTTGTAATTTCAAAGGATTTTGTCCCCAATAACTGGTTTAATGGCCTCAATATTTGCTCCATGAACAAAGTATTTAATTACTGGAAATGTCCTAACACGTGGATTATATGACCCCTTGGGCAAGCTGGGGCTTTTGTTTTACAGCACACAGAATAAAATGTGCAACATACTATATAGTGCAACCTTGTAGTTTTTACTTAGGGCTTTTCCCACTGGCATTAACACCAGGCTATTGTCTTTGCACAAAAACAACAAATTATCGGAAAAAAAAAATATTGTGATTTTCACGGTAAAGACTGTAAAAATGCTATGGTGAAAAACTTAACTGGTTAACAAAGTTTCCAAACTATTTGCGGTGAATAACTGTAATAGATCTAACGGTACATTTAATGTAATTTTACAGTAAAATATTGTTAAATTTACAGTTTTTGGAAGTGAAAAAGAAGTCATTGTATAATTTACAGTAAAAAAGCTGCTTGTGATGAATTTTGATTCATCATGTGACATCACCACTGTGTTTGGTGCATTTTATAAAGGTACAAAACAGCTATTAGTTCTTCAATAGGTTGGTAAATTAACATTGTATTAGTTTATAAAATATGGTATTTTACTGTAAATTTAAGTTAATCCATAGAATTTAAAATGTTGCTACCATATTTTTTAATCTAAATTTCTACAACCACAGTTGACGCTTTTTACTGTAAATTTAACTGAATTTTTTTTCAGTGCATGGTTTTGCCAAGTAAGACATGTTCCTGGATCAGCCAAATATGTTGATCCTGGAACAACATTCCTGTTCAAAAATTTAGTCCTAAAACTATCCCTACCCCTAAACTTTACACTACCCATAACCTGGTTGTAAGCCTAAACTCTAAACTGTAAACTTGATTGGACTGTTGTTCTGGGATCATCAAAGATGTTGATCCAGGAACATGTAGCGCTTCGCAAATTCACGTTCGCCCCCAGCATTGTTGTGCCAAATGTATACAGTGTGAAACGATGCGATGTTAGAACGTGACTGCCAACAACCAGCCAATCATAATCTAAACAGCACTCACTTCATTAAATATTCATGTGCATTGTACAGCCATGGCAACCTACACACGTGCTATTTCAGCATATGAAAGGGAAAATGTCATACAGTGATGGAAACGCATCAACTGGAGTTGACATTCTTACAGTTGAAAGTTCAAAAAGTCTTTTTAAGGAATAAATAGCCCAATTAATGTGTACGAGCGAGACAAACTAAAGTTAATTATACTGATAATGCAAATATGCAAATATGAACTTTAACCCAGGATTTACACATGTAGTGTGTGAAACCTCAAAACCTAAATGCCCAGGATTTATTCCTAAGCCAGGGTAAAGAACAAACTGAATAAATGGAAAACGATAACTTATGATTCTGCTAACCCCAGGTTTAGATCAGCCCGGGGTGCCCATTTTATTTATTTTTAAATCCTAATACGTACAAAAACAGTAAAACGCACAATCTTAATGAGGTCAAAAGTTCAGTTTCAACAGGAGAGTCAATACTGTTGTTTCTTGAGTGCAGTTCATGATTTGGTCAATCACACTGACCATAAAGTCTCTTCTGATTCCCAGAAATTTAACAAAAAAAAAACAACAACAACAACAACAACAACAACAAAAAACCCCAATGTAAAATAGCCTCATTGTTCTTCTGTCTCAATGTTCTTGGTCCAGAATTTTTCAAAAAGGTGCTGTTTTCGACAGAAAAGAGGGGAAGCCCACCAGGGTATTTCAAGAGGGCTTTGACCTGAAAATGTGACGCGAGCACCAGTAGATGACACCTACTCTCATAAAAGTGTTGACATACTGTCTGCTACTGCACACCTACGTTAAGAACCCTTTCATCTTGCGTTAAGGTGCACTGTACTTCAGAAGTGAAAAAGGCAATAATGCATGTGATTCACAGCTAACTTTGTGCATTGGAACATTAAAATGCCCATTTTGTTCCCACTAATCACTGATGCATGAGCTGAAATGGCTGACCGACACCCAGTCAAGAATGTATTTCACAGTTTAGTGATTGTGTTCAGCTGTAGTTTCCTTTTGCTATTGTAGCAAGTAAGATACGAAAATAAAAGCTGTCCAGTGAACTCACACTATGAGTTTAGACTCTGAGTCTTGCGTATTGATGGACTCTGAGCTGCCACCCTGTTCCTGCTCAGGACGATGGCAACTACAGTCTTCCTGCTCCACTACCATAATCCTGGACTCATCTGAGTTGTCTATAAGAAAGGAACGACAATACTGTCAATTAAGGCATTATCACGACGATGGTAGATTTATTTTAGAACACCATGTAGGAAAGAAAAAAATGGACACTCGGGTTTTAAATGGTACCTTGGTCAGGGCTATCAGTTTTTGGCTTCTTCTCTGTTTTGTTTTGTGCCTTTACATATGCAACCACTGATGCTATGATACAAAGGACAGCCAACCCTGCCATCCCTCCAGCAATGAAGACTGGAAGCCAGTTTGTCTGTTCTGGAGGTCCTAGAAAAATATCCTTGAGGTTAGAATTTAATACTCATATTGAAAGATATGCAGTCCAATTAACTTCACAATGCTCTGCAATGATGCTATATATATATATATATATATATATATATATATATATATATATATATATATATATTTTAGATATTCTCATTTACCTTTACTCCTTTCAGGTAAGGTATCTTGTTCAGATTCCTTCTTACTTGAATATTTGCAGATAGTGTCACTGGTAGCATTTCCTTTGAACAAAATCTCTCCATCAGGACAACTAGAGAATGAATAAGAAAGTTTGGATGAGTTTTATGCCAAATGAGAAGCTATAAAATTTCACAGACTTTATATTCAAAAAACTGTAATTGTACGCTACCTTTTCAATTCTCTGCAACTACTGTGGACCTGATCATTGAAAAATCCTTTTGGACATTTTCTACACATTCCTGCAAGCATTAAATAAAAGAATTTATATGAAAATAATACCGAAAACAGCTTCAGAGCTTATTAATCTGAGGGGGTCTATTCTTACGGTTTTTGGTGGGCTCCTCTCCCGCCTTGCATTCAGTAACACAGAAAGAACAGTTGGCATCTCCACACCGATATCCAGCCTTGCATCCGCATACAGTATCGCTGCTGATATTGCAAGGTTTAAGTGTAAACTGTATACCTATAAGCATGCAAAAGAAAAGATTAGTGCTTAGAATGATGACATTTTAAAGCTTATGATGATGCAGATCAACAAAATCATTTGTTCTCTCAAACTGCAAAACATTCGCTTGACAAAAATAGCAGTGAGGATGTAAAACTGAATCATACCTATACACTGGGTACATCTCAAACAGTACCAGTCAGAAGTGACTGTGTAATGACCAGGTTCACAGGGAGTACAGAGCTTTTCTGGGTCTCTTCCACATGACTCCACCAAGCGGTTCCCTGTAACCACAAGAAACTTTTTACAGTAGGGCTTTGACACATTTGATACTTATAGTAGACGCATAACTTCTGCACTCTTATCACTATGTAAAGGGGACAGAAGTCTGAGGGAGATAAATAAAAATATAAAACAAACAAAAGTCATGACATGGCAAGTAGGACTATGCTAGTAGAAAAATCACCATAATTTGCTGTACTAAATAAGAAGAAATCCTGAAACCGATGTACATCTTATCATGTTAAAACATTAACATTTTAAATCTGATAATATTTCAATTATTTAATTTTAACTGTCTGATGTCATACAACAGCATAACAAACATCTGCTTTTCTGGAATGACATGGCCAAAACAGAAGGACAATTACTGCTAATAGAGACTGACATCCACCAAGTATCTCATTCATCTTGTGAATAGAAGGCTTTACATTTTAAGCTTAGCAGAGCTCCTCATTTACAGTAAGATTTGTGGGATTAATATTGTGCAATGTGTTGGGACAACCCTTTGATTGAGGTTGAGGATGATAGTCATCTTTATGCAATGACAGAACAATTCATGGATTTCCCTTTGAGTGCTAAACCGCATCCTTTTCATGTGGCACTTTCAAAATGATCTGAAACTTCCTTCTCTTGGTCACTAATTTGTAATTTCAAGGATAACTGTAATTTTGCCTCTTCGATATTCCAATAAGTCATTAAAAAAGGGAAATTATGAAATTGCAAACTTCTGTAAAAACTAACATTTTTACAAGAATATGTCAGTATTGCAAATATCTTGTTAGGTTACATAACACATCACTTTGCTGTCAGTTATTGACTGAGTACCTGGCTTGCATCTCACACAGCAGACATCATGTGTTCCAGACAATGTCCAGTACTCACAGCCAGTGTCAGCTCCTACAGTGTAGTTCAGTACTAGACTGAATATCAGCAAGACATACCGTCCTTGGAAAGCACTCAGCATTTCTTCTTACACAAAAAAAAAAAAAAAGAAGAAAAAATATATATATAAAAACGAAAACAATTTACCAACTATAGGAAATCATCAAGTAATTATTATTTTTGTTAGTTAATTATTAGTAATTAACTGTATGTATGATAAGGGAAAATATTATTATTTTACTTATTATAAAAAATAATTTATTAAATCAGTTCATTCAACTTTGTCAACAGTGAAACACAGGCTCAAAGAAATTCTAAAAACCACAAATGCTTAAATATTTTAAATATAGCAACGTTAAAATTATTAATAAATGGTTCGTATTAATGAATTAGTCATAAAAAAAATTCTCTTACTGTTTCCAGTGTAGTGGTCCTGGCTCGCAGCAAACGCGCACTAAGATGAGAAGTTTCCACTTGCTCATGATTTATGTCACAGTCAAGTAGGCGTGGTTTACAAACTGTGTGTGTCTCTTTTTTCTTTCTCTCTGTAGTGCTCTGCTCTGTCACTTCGTCGGTTCGTCGTCTTCAGTGGCTGATTGTTTTCTCCTCGCATATTTTCATATCGATCTTCCAGTGTTACCGCGAAATATCATTAGACAAAGGGAAAAGCGAAGACTCCATAGATCGATCGACAGACAGATGTTTATTGTTTGCCGACCTGCTACGTCTGCTTCATGATGCATCATCGTGACTCAGTGGCGCAAAAGGTCTCATGAGCATCACTTAGTACCATGTCACCCACATTTAGAAACTAATTTCTGCGGTACAATATCGACTTCCTCGTCAGCCTATATTTAATTTATTTCCTTATTTCTCCTGGTTTTAGAACGAAGTTTGAAAGAAGCTGTAGGCTACTTTTAAGAATCAGGTGATTGCTGAGTCATTGTAACCAGTAAGTGTGACATTCAGCTCTTTTTTAATTAGCTGACATTAGCTTTTTAGCTTTTCCACACTAAATTTAAAAGATAAGTGAATTGCATAAACAATTTCCATCCATTTGGATTACACAGTTTGAACATTGACAAACTAATAAACGTATGTGATACGTTACATATTTGTCAGTCATACATAAATGAAACGGGTAAATAAAGGGTTAGTTCACCCAAAAATGAAAATTCTGTCATTTATTAATTACCCTCATGCCATTCCACACCCGTAAGACTTTCATTAATCTTCGGAACACAAATTAAGATATTTTAGTTCAAATCCGATGGCTCCGTGAGGCCTTCATAGGGAGTAAGTTAATGTCACTTCCTCTGTCAAGATCCATAAAGGTACTAAAAACATATTTAAATCAATTCTTGTGAGTACAGTTGTTCAATAGTAATATTATAAACCGACGAGAATATTTTTGGTGCGGCAAAAAAACAAAATAACGACTTATTTAGTGATGACCGATTTCAAAACACTGCTTCAGGAAGCATCGGAGCATTATGAATCAGTGTATCGAATCATGAATCGGATCGCGGTTCAAACCATAGACTCAAACGGCTGAAATCACGTGACTTCGGCGCTCCGAACTGCAGATTCGAGACTCACAGATTCATCTGTGCTTCGATGCTTTCTGAAGCAGTGTTTTGAAATCGGCCATCGCTAAATAAGTCGTTATTTTGTTTTGTTTTTTGGCGCACCAAAAATATTCTCGTCGCTTTATAATATTGATATTAAACCACTGTACTCACATGAACTGATTTAAATATGTTTTTAGTGCCTTTATGGATCTTGAGAGAGGAAGTGACATTGCTCCCTATGAAGGCCTCACGGAGCCATCGGATTTGAACTAAAATATCTTAATTTGTGTTCCGAAGATTAATGAAGGTCTTACGGGTCTGGAACGGCATGAGGGTAAGTAATAAATGACAGAATTTTAATTTTTGGATGAACTAACCCTTTAATCTTCGGAACACAAATTAAAGGGCATATTGCAGGTTAGAGCTTTAGTGATTCAATGTGTAGAAAAATAATGTATGAAATAGATTTTCTTGAAAAAACACGCATAAATACGCTACATAGGCTTCTGGAGTCGTTTTTTGTGAGAGAATTTTACTTCCGCATCTGAAAAATGCCAAATCGGACGTGACGTCACTGAAGGGAACGCGATCAATATAAACTATAGGAAAACAATGGATCGCAATGACAGTTCGGATGCTGAGGAAATTGTAAATGCTTATTTATACTCGTATAACTAATCACAGCCATACAATTAGCCTGCTATGTGGTCAAGAGAGCAGGGACAGGCCAGAATTAGACAGAATAACGGTCAAAAGAGACAAATTGAACTGTTGTGTGAGAAGCAGTGGAGAACAGGACAGAGACCGGTGTTAGCTTATAGATATAACGTTAACGACATGTGCTCAGATCACAATATTGTACAGATTATTATCATGAATCAGGCAATAGCAAAGCTATTGGTCATCTAGGAGTAGGCCTAACTGATTACTATAACAGAAACGAATAACTTTGCTCAAGCGTATGTCACACGCGTTAATATCCGTCCACACTAACGTTACGTGATATAGCCGTTTCTCATCACGACTGATTTGGTAGTTAGCAAATGTAATAATCAAACACAAAACTTAAAATGTGCACCGTAACTGCATCTCTGACGGATCCGTGATCATGTCTCCCGACGGCGGCCAAACATATAGTGTTAACTTACTGTATGTATTTCATGTTATCCTTTATTCATTAATTCTGTGTTATGAGTTTATTCCGTGCCCATTCACTGATTGTGTGAGGATGTATGACGCCGTGATTATGTAGTTGTGTGAACTTGAATGTATATATAAGTTTACATACATGGCATGCATGAAATTGGAGTATTTACATTACCAGCACATCATTCAAAACTGTTTTGTGTGAGTGTGAGACTGTATGCATGTGTACATAATTTGTATTCATCAGTGTTGAAATTGATTCAAGTAAAAACGGTGAAGAAGCATAGCGTGTGTAAGTTTATTCATTTAATATAATCATTTACAGAAGTATTACAATGTTGAACTCCATCATATCGCCAGGATGATAATCCTCCAGTCTAAAATGAACGCGTTTTTCGACGCAGATGCAGAAGTGAAGTCCCGTCTCTTCACCTGCACAAAACAAACCCCGGCACAGAAGATAGCAGCGTAGTTTTTCTTGTTAGTAAACCTCTGTACTCGATGCCCTGACAGGCTGAAGTTTGTGCAACCTCCACAAACACAATAATTTACCATTACGATGATAAATAGAATACAAAAACTACCGAAAACACACTGATTCACGGCCGCTGTTGCTAAATACCAGTATATTCTGCACTGAATCAACACAGAGCTCTGCGAACATCTCCCTGTAGTGACGTAAAATGACGCGACGCTGAAAAAAAAGCGGTTTTTACAGAGACCGTCACTTTATCTACTAAATTAATGCCCTTATGTCTCGCAAAACATTTTTAAACCCTGCAGTACCTTTTTATATGGTATTTTTGTACAAGGTTATATATTCATCTCGAAAAAAATGTTAAACCTGCAATATGCACTTTAAGATCATTTTGATAAAATCCGTGAGCTTTTTGGCCTCTGATAGACTGCAATGTTATTACCACTTTCAAGGCCCAGAAAGGTAGTAAAGACATCATTAAAATAGTCCATGTGACTACAGTGGTTCAACCTTAATGTTATGAAGTGAGGAGAATACTTTTTGTGCGCAAAAAAACAAACAAAAATAACTTTATTTAACAATTTTTCTCTTCCATGTCAGTCTCCTAAGCTATTCACTTAGTAAACACAGTGCAGCGCTTCCGGGTTCTACGTCAGAACGCCGGCTCAGTATTGGCCAGCTCTTGCGTCAGCAGCACACGCATGCGTCGTGGTGCTCATATGTACAATACTGAGCTGGCGCTCTGACATAGAACCTGAAATAGATGCAAATAGTTAATAATAAACTATCCAATGATTTTTTGGAGTGAAGAAATCTTACCCGTTTCATTTATGTATGCCTGACAAATATGCATCTCATTAGGTTTATTAGTTGTTTATGTTGTAACAAATCCAAAATGGATTGATTACTGTTGTCGCGATACTGTAATTTCTAACTTCGATACAATACCTTGAAAAGTATCCATGCTGTCCCTTTACTCACTCTTATGTCTTTCCACACCCGTAAGACCTTCGTTGATCTTCGGAACACAAATTAAGATGTTTTTGATGAAATCCGAGAGCTGTCCGACTCCTCCATAGACAGCAATTTAACCACCACTTTAAAGGTCCAGAAAGGTGCTAAAGACATTTACATGACTACAGTGGTTCGACCTTAATTTTATGAAGCAAAAACAAAACAAAAATAATGACTTTATTCAAGATCTTCTCTTCTGCTGTTTACGTTCAGCTCTTCCAGGTTCTACATTAGAACAGCACTCGGATTTCATCAAAAATATCTTAATTTGTGTTCCGAAGATGAACAAAGGTTTTGGGACGACATGAGGGTGAGTAATAAATGACAGAATTAACGTAACCCTTTAAAATTATGACAAAAGGCATAGTTTAACAAGTTGAGAAATGAGGAAATAGGATGGATTACAAGATGTAAAATAAAAAGGGGAAAAAACACTTACCTGAAATGCTACTATGCAGGAAACTGTAACCTCCAGACATACATTAGATCATCTCCTCTTACAGACAGTGACACACTGAAACAGAGTCAAGTGAACTAACAGTTTCTTTTTGAGACATATAAGTTACAAGTCCTGGGCCATATAGTCACAGCTGCAGACTGTCCAGGTGCGCTCATCTGCAGCTCACCTGAGAGGAATGCCATTGTCTTTTAATGGGATGTGGCTAAACATCTCTATCACTTAGTTTTAGCAGCCTGGTAGTTCCACTAATGTCAAACTAAAGATACCCAGAGGTGCAGCCTTCATAATTAACATAATCAGCATTTAATTTAAACATTCACTAATTTTCATATCCAGTAACAAAAGTGATGATACTTCTAGACATCTTCTTTTTCTACTTTTCATCATTTACAGAAATTAGGTTAAATTCAGTGCCATTCTAAAATACTATTATGTAATTAACTAAAACAGAAAGCTAGTGATCTTCTGACACGTCCTCCTACATTACAACATCACACACTCCCACATTTTAACCTTTTCATTGGAAGGTTAAATTACATCGTCTACCCACTTCAATCGCGTCATTTGAAACACGAATCATTTAAAAAACTCTGTCTGGGTGTCATTTGAAGTGGCCAGAAAAAGAAGAAGAAAAAAACCCTCTAAGCATCAAACTTGGCACATATTGCACAAACGTTGCTCAAGACTCTGGAGATATACATCTGACCGTGTCACACCAAGGCTGAGTATCACCAGCAGCATCTGTTCTTTCCACTTGACACTTTCCCTGCCTTTTTAAGTGATAAGTATTTTAGATTGTTGTCTTTGAAGAACACAATCAAGAGGACTCAAAGTTAAAAGCTATAGCAGATGTGTCACTTCCTTGACAGTGTGTCAGAGATAGAGATGGGTCAAGAGCACATGCAAATGTCTTACACATACACAGCAGGGAAAACACATCTCTATGTATGCCAGTAATTGTTTGAGAATGCTGTCTCAGACTTACCATCAGACATTCTCTTCAAAGAAAATTTACAGAGTTTATGAGGCATTGGCAGAACATTTAGAACAGTTACTAAGAAATGTAATTTACATGCATTATCACTATTAAGTGTGAAGATTAGATATTCATGTCAGGTATTCAGATTTCTGTTTCATTTCTGTGTCAAATGGTGTAACCAATGATTGGAAAAGTTTATCTCAAAACTAAACTTTTGATAATGTTTAGTTTTGAGATAAACTTTTAGTTCAGAATGGAAAATATGTTGTTCCGCTACTCCCCCAAAGCTCAGCGGAGGTATGAACACCATCAGAAACTACACTTCAGAGATTCATAATACTAGATACGTAAACACAACACGGCTTGTATCATCTTGGCCGTACAGGCCATAATGAGTAGACAGGAGACATCTGTTCTTTGAAAATGATCTGGTGTTGTGACAGATTAAATAATGCTTACAAAACATCAGATAGTGAAGATGATATCACCTCCTAAACACTCCAAGGTTTCAGTAAATAGGAAATACTAGAGACTTGATGATGCCAGACCGTGGATCAAGATAAGATTACTTTTACAACACTCTTAAAAATTATAGGCAATCTATAATTCCATAAAGAACCTTCAATGAACCTTTCCATTTCTTTAAAGGTGCCCTAGATTCAAAAATTGAATTTATCTTGGCATAGTTGAATAACAAGAGTTCAGTACATGGAAAAGACATACATTGAGTTTCAAACTCCATTGCTTTCTCTTTCTTATGTAAATCTCATTTGTTTAAAAGACTTCCGGAAAACACGCAGATCTCAACATAACACCGACTGTTACGTAACAGTCGGGGTGTACGCCCCAATATTTGCATATGCCAGCCCATGTTCCCAACATTATGAAAGGCATTAGACAAGGGCAGCCAGTAACGTCTGGATCTGCACAGGTGAATCAACAGACTAGGTAAGCAAGAACAACAGCGAAAATGGCAGATGGAGCAATAATAACTGACATGATCCATGATAGCATGATATTTTTAGTGATGTTTGTAAATTGTCTTTCAAAATGTTTCGTTAGCATGTTGCTAATGTACTGTTAAATGTGGTTAAAGTTACCATCGTTTCTTACTGAATTCACAGAGACAAGAGGCGTCACTATTTTCATTTTTAAACACTTGCAGTCTGTATAATTCATAAACACAACTTCATTCTTTATAAATCTCTCCAACAGTGTAGCATTAGCCGTTAGCCACGGAGCACTATCAAACTCATAGAGAATCAAATATAAACATCAAAATAAATACTTTACTCACATAATTCGAAGCATGCATACAGCATGCATGACGAACATCTTGTAAAGATCCATTTGAGGGTTATATTAGCTGTGTGAACTTTGTAAATGCGCTGTAATATAATCGAGAGCTCGTGTGGCAGGGAGCACGCGAATTAAAGGGGCGGCGCGCTGAAAAAACAGTGAATAGTTAATGATGCCCCAAAATAGGCAGTTAAAAAAATGAATTTAAAAAAAATCTATGGGGTATTTTGAGCTGAAACTTCACAGACACATTCAGGAGACACCTTAGACTTATATTATACCGATCTGGCCCAGCTGGTACGGATATTGTTTTATTTTCCACTGTGGGACTGATAACGGAGCTCTTTGGAAGGAGATGTATGTAGTGACCGCATTATGGAGGTTGATAAGATATTTCTTTTAATTTTATTATTAACTTGTGTTTACTTTGCTTAAATAGCGCACTTGGGCAGCTACAGAGAAACTGGTAGCCAGGCAAAAGATAAGTGACCAATCCTGAGTGACGACGTCACTACACGCATTCTAGCGGAGAACTGTTTGGAATCGTGCCGTGTTGAATCAAGCTCAAGTGGAAATATAACTGGAACCGTTCGGTGGAAAAGCAGCTTTTATTTCCCCAGAGTGAACAAGCTGTGTGTCAAAATAAAAAACTTCAAGACAATGGCTGGCCACTTCTTAATACATAAAATTTATTTTCTCGGTTTTATATATATATTTATATATATATATATATATGTTATCCTATTTACAATTTATTATTCCTCTTTTGTGAAGAAACAAAAAAGCAAACAGCTTTCACTGCAATCAGCATTTCATTCTAAAGGGCCCAGAAGTTATATTCCAAAAGTGCTTGACAGAAACTGTTGTGTCTCTTTCATGTTTTGGCTCAGGCAGATAGGTCACTTCATGGAACAGAACATTACAAACAAGGACATACTGTAAGCTCTTAGACAACACCTCACTGCTTTACCAGTAAACTTGACCATAAAAAACAGCTTTTCCTCCATAATGAACGACTATTTTAGAACAAAGATCACGATTCACTAATTGCCAAGGGACTTTGGTTAACCTATCTGCCTCTTTAAATATCATCTATGTTTTAACTTACAGGGCCTACTACCACTCTCATAACAGACTACTGCATTAACTGTACAGTGATGTTCGTAATACAGTGGTACATACTAAGACAATTGGTGACGTTTGAACAGTCAGTTCACAGACTCTATGAAAAGCACCTGTTTGTTATTGTTTAAAATCTATCATGTACATTTAGAGGAAACATTTGGCAACCATGAGTCTAACATTAACAAATCCAAGCATTTATTTAATGATAGCTTAACATGCTATAATGCGGGAATTTGGTGGAGTTGTAGCCTCACAAGACAATACATTCAGCAATGTTTAGGGACGTCAGTTGCCATTATTATGTCTGATTGTCAGGGTTATGACTCTGCAAAGTCAAATACAACGGTGTAAGAAAAAAAATTATCCAGCGCATGGATACGTTCAAAAGTACAGACTGTGTTAATAGCGGTCAGGCCAGTTGTCTGGCTAGTAACTTGTGCAAAGTGAAGAGCAGCTCAGGAGAAAAAGCAGAGAGTCTGATACACTGACTTTCCTGTTAAAAAGCTTATTAGTTGTGTTATCTTGCTGCTGAAGTATTGTAGTTTTTTGTGTCAGAGTGTAAATTGAACTCTGCAGTTGTGCTTTTTTAGTGTCCTTCGTTGATCTAAATAATGAATGACCGTTAAAGGAAGAGTTGACCTAAAAATGAAAATTCTGTCATTTGCTCACTCTCATGTTGTTTCGAACACTAAATATTCTGGCTGTTATATTCCATATAATAGAAGTGAAAGGGGGTTATATCTGTCAAGCTCCAAAATGACAGAAAAGCACCATAAAAGTAAAATAAAAGTAGTCCATGCAACATATAACGTTATATGTTAAGTCTCCCGAAGCCATACAATGAATTTTGGTCTGTTCATTACAAAAAAATGATAATCTTCTCTTTCCTCTTATGGATGACTTGATACTTTTTTTTTTTTGTGTGTCATTTTAAAGCTTGACAGCCCCAGTCCATATTCACTCTCATTATATGAAAAAAAGATTAATATTAATATTTTAATTATAGTTTCATTTTTATATTTTCAGCTTTCATCTGAATTTTAGTGCTTTTTTTATTTAATTTTTTATATTAGCCTTAATACATGTTTTATTTCAGTTTGAATCATTTCAGTACATGCATTTCTGTTAGTCGTTTAAATGTTCTCTTTTATAAATCTACTGTTTATATTTTTCAGATTTATTTCAATTACTGAAAACGATAGTTTTATAGTTGTAATTAACAATAACACTGATTATTTTGTTCCACAGAAGGAAGAAACTCAACATGAGGATGAATTAGAGTAAATGACCATTTCCATTATTGGGTAATTTAAATCGGGCAGTCAGTTTGTGCATTCTCAGTGCAGGGATCGTCAGTAGCAAAAATTCATGAAGCAAACTGGGGGAACTAGGCCTTGTGCTCTGAAAGGGTTGAAGGCACTGTCCTGTCACATAATATCAACGAAAAATTCACAAGGATTGCCCATAGCATGTTGAAAAGACTGCCGACTAGCCGTGAGTTCTGGAGGGACGTTTCCTAACTCCCGAACGGGTGGAGCCCCAGGTGGGCTGTTGCTTGCTGCCACTTTGGGGGCGAGGTGAGCGAGGCAGTACGGAGGGGGCAGACCCGGCGGGCCGTAGGAAGAGCCGTGACTTCTCTCACTGTGGGCACAGGTCAGATGATTGGGCTGAATGAAAGGGGCGTGGCTATAGGTGAAGTTGTGGCTATGATGCGAAACACTTTGACACTGGCCATGACTGTACCCAGAGTGAGTGTAGCTGTGGCTGGAGTGGGCTTGACTGACAGCAGAGCGGCTGTGGCTTTGATGACTCAGCTGACTGGGTGCCCTCTCACCCCTCCTTCCGACCCACATGCCCAGTTCTGATTCGCTGCCCCCACAGCACGGCGCCTTATGGTCCTTCTCTCGAGGGGAGGATCTCCGTCCTTTCCCGGCGCTGGGGTTGGAGCCACTGCTTCTGCTACCTGAAAAGGAAAAGAAATGTATTTGGACAAAAGAACTATTATTTTTCTCAAAAAACCATATGCTAACCAGACTCGACAAGCAATGACAGCCGTTTCTTCCATGTTAACCGAATTCCTGTTCTATCGGCCGCAACAAACAAATTTCCATTTGGTTAGTTGCTTGATTCCTTTGTACGGAAGAGGATTAGGGCCAAGCAATAATAAAAAAATAAAACCATCTCGAGATTAAAGTTGTTAAATTTCGAGAAAAAACTTGTTACATTTTGAGAAAAAAGTCGAGATAAAATATTGAGAATAAAGTCATTAAATTACGAGAAAAAACTTGTTAAATTTCAAGAAAAAAGTTGAAATAAAATGTTTGGAATAAACTCGTTAAATTACGAGAAAAAAGTCGTTAAATTACGAGAACAAATTCGTTAAATTATGAGAAAAATGTCGTTAAATTTCGAGAAAAAAGTCAAGATAAAATATTGAGAATAAAGTCATTAAATTACGAGAAAAAAACTTGTTAAATTTCAAGAAAAAAGTTGAAATAAAATGTTTGGAATAAACTCGTTAAATTACGAGAAAAAAGTCGTTAAATTACGAGAACAAATTCGTTAAATTATGAGAAAAATGTCGTTAAATTTCGAGAAAAAAGTCAAGATAAAATGTTGAGAATAAAGTCATTAAATTAACGAATTTATTCTCGTAATTTAACGAATTTGTTCTCGTAATTTAACTACTTTTTTCTCGGAATTTAATGACTTTATTCTCATAATTTATTGACTTTATTCTCAACATTTTATCTCGACTTTTTTCTCGTAATTTAACGACTTTTTTCTCGTAATTTAATGACTTTATTCTCAACATTTTATCTAGACTTTTTTTCTCTAAATTTAATGAGTTTTTTTCTCGTAATTTAACAAGTTTATTCTCAACATTTTATCTTGACTTTTTTCTTTAAATTTAACGAGTTTTTTCTCGTAATTTAACGAGTTTATTCTCAACATTTTATCTCGACCTTTTTCTTGAAATTTAACAATTTTTTTCTCGTAATTTAACGAGTTTATTCTCAACATTTTATTTCGACTTTTTTCTTGAAATTTAATGAGTTTTTTCTCGACATTTAACAACTTTAATCTCGAGATGGTTTTATTTTTTTATTATTGCTTGGCCCTAATCCTCTTCAGTACCTTTGCTGCATTTCTCTTGTACATTACCGTTCAAAAGTTCGAGGTCAAGATTTCTTTTTTCTTTAAAGAAATGAACACTTTTACTCAGCAAGGAATTTGTTAAATTTATCAAAAGTGACAGTAAAGTGACAGTTCACTCTTTTTTTTACTTTCTATAAAAAAATGTATCATGGTTAAAAAAATAAAAAAAAACTTGTAGCACAACAGCACAACATTAAAGAGAAATGTTTCTTTAACAACTGATTTCTAAAGGATCAATTGACACTGAAGACTGGAGTAATGGCTGCTGAAAACAAATTCCTTAAGTCTGACAAGGAACAGCATAAAAAAGGATGCTGTCTCTAGAGGCATCATGGAAGGTACATGTTCTTAGTTTTATGCTCTTTATCTCTGCTCTGATTGGCTGTGGTGTTGTTGTGTCACACCTGGTTAGGACAGGGTGTAAAGGACAGCAATACCATGAGGCTACTTTACAACATCAATACAAGAGTAACATATAAACAATATGGTACAAATAAGATAGATTTTGTGGCAGTTATGTGTTTTAAAGGGTAGGTCAAAATGAGTTAATACAGTTCTGGTCAATGCAGTACTCCCAAATTTGATAAGCTTCAGCTCACGTTATACAGTATCATGGAAATATTTTTACTCTAACTAGTTGATTCAGACTTTGGCAAATAGAGAAAAGTAGATTGCAAAATAACTTTTTAAAACATGAGAATCGGTCTGATTCTCATGCACAATGAAGGTAAAAAACTGTACATGCCCACACAAGAGACACAAACAAGCAACACAGCTGGGAGTCACAATGGCCATCTTAATGAGTCATATGCCATATGACAACAAACCACTGGATTAACAAGATGAAAAGGAAAAAGGTGGAGCAGAAAGGCGTTTAAATGAAAGTGCTAAGCTTACCAGATTCCCTGTGCCTAGGAGAAAATTTCCATCAGTCTACAGACGGCCAGCAAAAACAAAGGAAATACCATAATTATGACACGTCACCCAACCCTGCACCTCAGATTCTGTGATGCCACCATAAGTTATGCCTCCTGAAGCGACCAAACCTGAAAATGCTGGTTTGGTGTTAAAAAGTAATTTAGCTTGACGACCTTTGCATAATTCCTGATACACATTCCCAGCTCTGTACTAAATCCATCATGCATATTTATGCAAAGGGTGGCATAAGCAGAATAAAAATGATTTAAAAGTCTGGCCATACCACATACAGTATATGGAATATCCAAATGAATACAGCGACAATGATAATGCACTGGAAATGGAATGATTAAAATGAAAATAGTTGGCATCCGAGATCATTATTTAGTCTTACTGTTAAACCAGATATATATATATATATATATATATATATATATATATATATATATATATATATATATATATATATATATATATTTATTTATTTACTTATTTACTCTTTACATCAATACATTTTCATATACTTTTAAGGAAAATGATAACACTTAAAAAATGTAACATTGATAAAGACAAATCAAAATACTCCCAAATCTCCCAAGAGTCTAACAATCGGCAATATTTCGAGTGAGTTAAATGTGCTTGATTTGGTAAAAAATCTGCATTTTTCAAGTTTGTTTAGTGTGTCGTTAGGGTTTAATGTTTATTAAATGTATTTAATTTTCCATACTGTCATGCGTGTTGTGTGGTTCCATATAGTCTGGCATCGGTTTTAAAGTATGTCCTAAATTCTTTATCTAATTATGTGTCTTGTGTTTGACTGTATTTTCTATATTGCCTAGCATTATACATAAAATATAATCATTTACATTATAGATAATTTTCATTTACAGGACGGGTGTTATAAATGTAACATCAGGCCTTGATTACTTCTAGCTTAACTATTTCTGACTAATTCATTAGTTATTTATTTAAATTTACACAAGTATCGACTGCTAATACGTCAAAAATGCATGTGGTTTACTAGTCTTGTGTCACTGATGTCATTCTGGCTGGATCGCTTCATTCAGGTACTGAAAGCAAAACTCAATCTGCATAAAACGTAGTATTGTACCTTGTCATCCTACACACACATTTACAATAAACCCACTGATGGTTTCCTTTTAACTGTAATAAATTCCATCTAATCCACCTAAAAAACCTTTTGGGTAGTAACTAACGTAATACGGCACTGCTTTTGTTGCTTAACATCATCGAGAGCTCCTAAAACTGAAAGAAAAAGTCACACAGGAAGCTCACGGGATCAGGGTTTATGCAGGTTTCAGTAAGTCAAATTTAAGACCTTTTTAAGACATTTTAAGACCATAAAGATTGAAATTTAAGACCTACACGACGCATTACCAAAAATATTAAAATCAAAGAAATTCTGAAAAAATCATTTTATTTCAATGAATTCAGTCATTGAAAAAGCATTAATTTAATTTACAGATAAAGCAGTCACATTAGTAACCTTCCACACACATCAATGTGCCAAATGCCCAAAGCCTTAGGCCCAAAATGAAAATAGGCTAAAACAAACTTGCCCTCAAATAGAATAGATTTCATCTCATATTTATTTACATTACAAAACAGCATATTAATAGCCTAATAAAGATTGAACAGGCTACTCCAACCCATGTAACAACCAATGTAGCGTGCACACACACACACTCACACCAGATAATCCATTTTAGATAGATAGATAGTTACCTCGGGATAATTACAGTATCTATCTATCTAACATGGATTATCTGATGTGTGTGTGTGTGTGTGTGTGTGTGTGTGTGTGTGTGTGTGTGTGTGTGTGTGTGTGTGTGTGCGCGTGCGTGCGTGTGTGTGTGTGTGTGTGATTTTGGCTTTCATTGAACATTACGACATACGGCCCGGTAAGAGTACGAATCAATTCCCTCTTTATAAACTCCCCCTATCCAAATCTCGCCATAAGCGATCTTGTTGGGCCCGCAAGAGAACGTCTTCGCGATTACTGAATCAGGGAACATCACTTGGAAGAGATCGCTAATCTCACTGTTGCTATTAATTGAGTAGTGTTTGTGTAGTCACCGTGTGTAGTATCCAAAGCACCTCGGCTTTCGATGTGTCAGTCGATCCAAAAGTACCCTGAAGGTTGTTCGACGGAGCTGCGATGATATTGCACTGGAGACCGGAGGGACCAGGCATTGAGGAGGACGACGGCAGTGGTGAGGCTAATTGGTCCGCTGAAGGCATTTTGCGGCTAGCTTGTGTTTCTCCGCTCTGGCGTGTGACTCCAGCGCCTTTACACCGCTTCACACCCAGACTCCCTAGTCCCTAACTGTTTTTGTTTTTTTGTTTTTTTTCAAAGTTTGCAGTGAGCCTCGTACCTGGAGCTGGGTACCGCTTGTAACCAACAGCAGAAATCGCTGTGATCTAGCCATGTCTTTCCACACGTAGCCGAACTTTAACAAACTCTGAGGAGACGCAGACGTATTTCGCGGGCAGGTTTTGCATTTATCACGGGATTTGTAGTTTTATCACCGCGTATACCAACACCAATATACCCCAGAAAGAACTACGACTCGCTACTTTTTTGCTACTTTGTAATGACTTTCAGCAGGTAGCGTTTCTGGAAATGGGAAAAAAAATTTAAGACCTGACTAAATGAAATTTAAGACCTCGGATGAAAATCTGGCCGTTTTTAAGACTTTTTAAGGCCTTAAATTTATAGTTCAGAATTTTAGACTTTTTAAGACTTTTTAAGACCCCGCGGAAACCCTGGGGATTGTGCGTAGTGAGGGGTTTTCCCTTTTATCCATTAATGCATCTTTTATTGCGCTCTCGCTATCTCTCTCACACACAAACCTTCACTCTGCTGGCTGCCTGCACTGCCACTGTGGAAACTGTGGCAGGGATCCGAGTATCCAGGAGGAAAGCCTGGCGGAGGAGTGGGGTAACCTGGGTAGGGGTAGGGCTGCCCACCGAGGGGCCAGGGGTTGGTTCCTGGTGGAGGAAGAGGAGCGAGACCATCTTGGTCAGAGCCGCCACCACTGGATCCCTCATTAAGATTGAGAGAAGCCAAATCTGAAAACAAACACATTTTAATAACATTAAAACGATTTATGATATTTCATGTCATTTTTAATTATAGTATTATTAAGGACACTTTATGGCTCTAAGCAAAACTTTGACCTTTGGCCAGATCTTATATTAACTTCTTAAAAGGTACACTAGCGTTCAAATGTTTGGGGTCAGTAAAGACATATTTATTAATTAACCATTTTAGTAGTATCCAACTCTTGGGGATTTTGTTGGCCATCTCTCGCCATACACGAGACTGCCAATGAATTTTCTTGGTGATGATTTTTCTGGGGTAGGTCACCAAAATCCCTATGGCTTGAGACTCCACATGCACACCTACGGACAATTTTTGGCATGTCCAATTCACCTATACAGCATGTTTTTGGATTGTGGGGGAAACCCACGCAGACACAGGGAGAACATGCTCAGCCAGGATTCGAACCAGGGACCTCCTTGCTGTGAGGCAACAGTGCTACCCACTGAGCAACTGTGCTGCCCAAAGAATATTGTCACAAAAGATTTCTATTTCAAATAAATTGTTTTGAAATTTCTATTCATTAAAGAATCCTGAAAAAAGTAAGTTTTCTCAAAAATATTAAGCAGCACAACTGTTTTGAAAACTGATAATAACAAGAAATGTTTCTTAAAGGTGCAGTATGTAATAATTTTCTCCACTAGAGGTCACTAGAAGCCTATTCAAAACAAAGGCGTAGCTTGTTGACGCCAAGTTTGAGCGCGGAATCTTGAGACATGTGGTCTTCATCTCAACGGACGGTGCAAAAGAATTGGGATAGGAATCATGTTCATGGATGCGATTATTAACGTTACTGTAGTATGAAGCAGAGCAGGACCGAGTGTTGTGGGAGCTGAACGAGGCCGCTGGAGCGATTGCGCAACACACGCCTCACAAGCAGCGGAGCTTTTATTATGACACAGTCGCTGGCGCCGCTTCTGCTTTTCTGGTCATGAGTATGAGGTAACACAGCTCTGTTTATCATATTAGATACATTTGACTGTGCTGAAAATGATGTTATAACGTTACTCTGTGCGTTCACTCGGCGGCTGCTGTGAGACACTGTTACACACTGCAGTAAGATCGATTTTAGAATATCATATTAAATGCTGGATGGCTTGTGTTGATAAATGGCATGCAATTAATTTTAAAACGTATTGTATGATGGAGAAAATTGTGCATTACTGTTACTAAAAATAAAGCTGCATCTGATTGTGTTATGTTAGCTACTTCACAAAATAGTGTTTTTCTCTGAGGCATGGTAAAGCATGGTACTCGCAAAAATAAGACTAAACGTGTTGAGCTATATACCAATAATTAGTTTTCTGTCTATAAATATATCAAAACAGTTGTTCCCTTGTCTATTAAAACATGTAATATATTAAAGCGTCTTTGGTGTTTCCATGGTTTCTACAAAATATAACCGGAAACTGAGGGTAACACGGGTATGACACAATTGACAGGCGACCCCTCACACGTCCCGGAACCTTGGTTAAAATTGCAATTTTCTCATGATTTACAAATAGTTGGAAACATTTGGGATATCGTAAGTACTCAAGTGAACAAAATATATAACACTGGCCTAGTGGTTTTTGGATATTTGACTGCAAAAATATTACATATTGCACCTTTAAGCAACTAAATCAGAATATAAGAATGATTTCAGAAGGATCATGTGACACTGAAGAAAATTCAGCTTTGCCATCACAGGAATAAATTACATTTCAAAATATTTTAAAATAGAAAACATTATTCTGAATGGTAATAATATTTCACAATATTATAGTATTACTGTCATCAAATAAATGTAGCCTTGGTGAATGTAAGACTTCTTTCAAAAAGATTGAAATATCCCAAACTTTTAAACAGTGTATGATCAACTCAAATGTATGTTGACTGTACTTTGGCAGAGATCTCCAAAAGTGTAGTAGCACTGCTCCGAGAAGGTGATTTTATTGACTGTGTGTCTCAGGTAGCCATGTTTCAACAAACTGCTGGCATATTTTCTGGCATCACGTCTGTCCTTGAAGCCCTCCACCCGAGAGAACAACCAGTCAACAACATCAGCCCCTAAAACACAGAGAATGAGGAAAAATAACACAATTACATACATTGATTATACCAAAAATCAACCAAATGTTTGCAATATACATGCAATATACAACCGCAGCAAAGAATAACACAAACCAATGACAGCGTTGGCTATAGTGATCTTTAACCACATTCGGTCTCGGATCTCCAGGCCTGAATCTGGTAGCTGCATTACTTTTACTATAGTCGCCATGTCTGTTTTTGACACAGAAAGGGGAAGGTCATCAAACTCTGTGAAATGAGGAAGAAATAACAGCGTTAAGCATGATAAATCAGCCATTACATAACTAACAGATGATTTCCTATGGGATGCGAATGTGATCATACCATAATGGGGATATGGCCCAGAAAGTGCTGTAGTGTGTGTGATCCAGGCAGCAGGGTCAATGGGTCTCACTGGTTCAGCTGAGGACAGACAAGGAAGCAGAATGTAATTACAATCCAAGTTAATACAACTCATACAAAAATGAACTAGATGAATGCAGCATGGTTCTTCATGTTTATGATTTGCAGTAGGTACCTCTAGGGATGGTGAAGTAGCTTCTAGGAGAGGGGTCCCAACATTTTGCCACCGTTAGGCTTATTGGCCTTTAGAAGACAAATGAAACATGAGGCAATGTGAGCATTATGACATGACTTACTGAATGTATACCACTAATTTCAGGTGTAGCACCATCTCTCACCCAGGTTTAGAGACGATTTCCCGTAGAATCCTGACAGCATCATCATTACTCATGTTCTCAAAGTTCACATCATTCACCTGAGGAAATTACAATTTAATTAAACCTCCCATCATTTTGAAGCACTACATTATAAGTTTTTATGCAAAACTATTATGCAAAGTAAATCAACATGGAGTTATAACACTGCATTCACACGGGGCGTCGACGTCAACGTTTGATGGAGTGTGTGTCTGAAGCTTGTGCTGATGCAACCTTTATAGTGATAACATTACTTTCCGGTGTTGCATGAACGCAATTGGCTAGCGTCTGCACTAGGGAATTTGCATAAGGCGATCTGATTGGCTGACGCCTACTTTGGCGCTTGAAAAGTTGAGAAATCTTCAAATTCTCCTGCAAGCAATGCGATGGAACCCACAATTCAGCATGATGTCACCCATTCAAAGTAAATGAGAAATGTTAAAGGATTAGTTCACTTTCAAATGAAAATTAGTCCAAGCTTTACTCACCCTCAAGCCTTCATAGGTGTATATGACTTTCTTGTTCCTGATGAACATAATTAAAGAAATATTAATAAATATCTGAGCTTTATAATGGCAGTGAATAGGGTTCACGAGTATGAGCTGATGAAAAAGCTTCCATCCTTATCCATCCATCATAAATATGTGCTCCACGTAGCTCCGGAGGGTTAATAAAGGCCTTCTGAAGCAAAGTGATGCGTTTGTGTAAAAAAATATCCATATTTAAACAAGTTATGAAGTCAAATATCGAGCTTCCGCCAGACCGCCTTCCGTATACACTGGCGTCACGTTACACTTTTTCCGTAAGTTGAATAGGGAAGGTGCATGACGTAACGTAAGCTTTGTGAACTGCAAGAGGTTTACACTTTCTGCGTACGGTGAATACAGAAGGCAATCTGGCGGAAACTCGACATTTGACTTCAGAAGGCCTTTATTAACCCCCCGGAGCTGTGTGGAGCACATATTTATGATGGATGGAAGCTTTTCTTCAGCTCATACTTGTGAACCCTATTCACTGTCATTATAAAGCTCGGATGCATCAGGATATTTATTAATATTTCTTTGATTATGTTCATCAGGAACAAGAAAGTCGTATACACCTAGGATGGCTTGAGGGTGAGTAAAGCTTGGGCTAATTTTCATTTTCATTCATTGTTGTATTGTTCTGTTATCATGCACCATCTTCCAATAACTGCAATAAATAAAAATCTGGACTTTGCATTGCTGCAGCACACTTAACTATACACACTTTTCGGGTTACTAGAGTTTATCTATCCATCTCTCCTTGTTTGTCACATGTTGTCCGGGTTATATACTGTGCTATTGTAGATCTTTTGCACTTCATGAAATCGATTGATGCTCTAATGTAATCTTGTTGTATTTAACAATGACAATAAATTTAATTATTATTATTATTAACTAATTCTTTAACGCCAATGCCCGTGTGAATGCAGCATAATAAATTGTTAATGTTGATGTTGTTGTTGTTATTGATACAATAACACTTATTTCACCAATCGATATATTTTTATTTGAGGCTTATATTTGAGGGATTGTACACCAATTTTATTATTTACCCACCTTTTTTTCCAAACTCACATGATGACAAGCAACAAAGTCATCATGACTGTTAGTTTCTTCATTGGAACACAAAAAATGAACAAAATCTAAAAGTCAACAACAACTTCACATAAAGATATCATATAAAATAGTGCATATGGACTACTTTTGTAGTAGTGCACTTTTATAGTAATTGCATGGAAAAAAGTGTGACCAGGACATTATCAAAAAATATCTTCTTTTGCGTTCCATTGAAGAAAAAAAAAAAAAAGTCAAATGAGTTTGGAACAAAATGGTGAGTAAATAAAGACAGAATTTTCATTTTTAATCCTTCAAAAGAATGGCTTTATAAAAGCACAACAGCGTTACTGAGCCAATGTCTCAATCTACCAAGCTGAATGATGTTTGTTTACATATATGATACTGTATCTCATGACACCACTGACCAAAATTCACCTAATAAAACAGGATCATTAACATTACAGTCTCTAATCAGAATCTGAGATCACCAGGCTGAGGAAAAACCCCTTGTTATGTAAATAAATGACAAAAGAGTTGAAAGCACCATACTGTCCACTTCGGTAAATGACAACAGATATGACCACAAGGTCCTTCAGGAGGAAGGAAAGGGAGAGGAGCACAATAAAGTCAACAATACAGGGAGGTGACCCAACTAAACAATCCCTCAAAAGTGCATTTAGAAACTAAAAAACAGAAGAGACTTACAATAACAAGCCAGTTTCAGTTCTGTTAACGGAATCATGTTAAGTGTAAATTAATAAGTTTAGTTGCACAATTATATATTTAAGGTGATTTTCCTGGTGATATCACGTTTCATAGAAAGTTAATCGTCTTTAATTTCCCAAATATCTTCTTTCAAATATCTTACATTTTTAGATGGACTATCCCTTTAAGTAACATTGTGGATATTGGCAATTATTTTAATGCACATTATAACATTTTTAATCTTCCTAAAAATTGAAAGTGTTTCCACACTGCTGATCCCTTCACCTGTAACAGCATGTCTCCAGGTTCAATCCTGCCATCAGCCGCCACTGCTCCACCTTTCATAATGGAGCCAATATAGATGCCTCCATCTCCTCTGTCATTACTTTGACCCACAATACTGATGCCAAGGAAGTTGTACTTTTCTGTGGAAAATAGAGATAAGGCTGTTTTCAATTATGTGTTCATCTGAGGGCTATATTTAGAGCACACTGTGCACACTAGACCTTGAACAACAGGAGGTTTAGTTTATTAAGCATGTGGAGTGGACAGATAGAGAAGAGAGGGGAGGCACAGGGATGAATGATGGGAAAAGGAAGGGAGTGAACTAAGTTCTTACCCATGTTGAGAGTGACTGTGATAATGTTGAGGCTCATTGTGGAGTCTGTAATACTACTAAAGGATGAGGACTGTCGAGAGAACATACAAAAGATTAGTACAGATCAAACACTAATGTGTAGATACGTGTTTCCCTACATGTTCTCACCCTGTCCATTTTGGTGACTTTCTGTCTTCGTCGCCTGCGTTTGTGTCTACGCATTAGGTGTGATGAAGAGCTCTGCTCGGTTGAACTGCTAAGTCTGTGGAAGTCAGGCAGAGGTCAAGATGTTACACACACACACAAACACATAAAAAGCTTCTCAGAAAATTGACTAAGAGATGCTTTACAGATAATTAATTTAAAAATAAAACCCAATGAGAAGATCATTCGAACACCAGAGGAGGACTAATGTGCATGTTAGTGCATAAAAGTGTGATTTTTTTTTTTTTTTTTTTTAAGAATTAATGGATATTTGCTTTGTTTAAAAGCAGAGGAAAGCAACCGCAAAGTTAAAATATAATAATATAACATAAGAGATTTATTTTAATTTATTTAGGTTGATTTTAGTTTTTTTTCGAATTATTTTCTAATTTAATAAACAGAATTTAATAAATTGAGAATTTAATTACACTGTTAAGTGTAATCTTTATCAAATCTTAAAATGATTATCCATCTTCATACTGTGCATTATTATATTGTGATAATTTACTTGTAACATTTAAAACATTTAGTGTTTTATTTTTATTTTATTAAAAATGCAGAATTTTAATATCAGCCATAAATGCACTAACTATGAAAAAAATGATTAAATTGATTTTTAAATAAAAATTCAAAATCGATTGACAAACCATACTTCTAATTTTATTTTAAATATAACATTCATATTACGTTTTGGCCAGCTTCACAAATTAAATTAGATATTGAAATGTTATCAAGCCACAGGGTAAATAAGGACAGTCATTGTTTAAAAGGAAATGAATCATTCACTCTGAGCCAAACAAATTCAAATTAATTTTTTCCTGGGAAATGAAACACTAATGGATGTCTGACCTGCTGGCATCCTCATCCTCCTCGCTGTCAATAAAAGAGCTGGATTCCAGCTCGCTGCTTATCACCGAAGCACTGTCATAGCCAACAGCTGAGTCACGATTCACGCGTTCCGATTTCGAGTGACCGTTCATGCGAGGAACTGAGAAGAAACAAATATGACATTGTTTAAAAACAGAGGAAAGCAACCGCAAAACAGCACATCAAAGACAGAATATAGTACATCATTCAGAAAGGCTCTGGATGACAAAGTTGATTAGACAGTGAAATATTTTCATGCTAAGGGTCTTAATAATGGACAGTCATTGTTTAAAGGATTAGTTCACTTCTGAATGAAAATTTCCTTATAATTTACTCACCCCCATGTTATCCAAGGATGATCATGTCTTTATTTCTTGCGTCGAAAAGAAATTAAGGTTTTTGAGGAAAATATTCCAGGATTTTTCTCCATATAGTGGACTTGACCAGGGTTCAACGGGCTGAAGGTCCAAATTGCAGTTTCAGAGCAGCTTCAACGATCCCAGATGAGTAATAAGGGTCTTATCTAGCGAAACGATCGGTCATTTTCAGAAAAAAATAAAAATTTATATACTTTTTAAACCACAAATGCTTGTCTTGCACTGCTCTGTGGAAAAAAAAGGTAAAACAATGATATCGGACAATTTTGAAGTTGGAGGAGAAAATATGTTTACGTTTTTCGCCCTACCGCGGTACTTCCACCTATGTCACGTGCAGAGGTTGCGTTAGACTGTAACTTTGTCCGTCATTTTGACGGACAGGGTCGTAAAAAATCCGTCATAATCTATTATTACCCGTCATTTTAATTTTCATCTTTTAATAATAATAATAACAACAACACATTTAATTGCTTTTATTTTTGTTCACATTTGAATTGGTAATTCACACGTGAAATGTATCTGTACTGTAGGCTACTATAGGCTACGTGTTGGTAGCCATTAAAGAAAAGTAGTTTCATATTTATGTTTAAATAGTCCTATGTTATGTTTTAAATTCATTCATCTATTTGTTTATGAAAAATGAAGAGCATGAGTAAGATGCATCATAAGATGCGCAGTATATCGGGAGGCATGGAGTGGGTCAGACATGATTTTGACCACTTCATAAAGTTTTGTTTTGTAGAAAGCCTTTCGTTTTGTAAAAATTGTATCTTAATTTTAATCAATGTTTCATCAACCAATTTCCTGGATGTAATAAATAAGAAGCAAATATAGTAGAAAATATAATCATGACATGGAGGCGCGGGTGCGATCACTGGCGCGTGAACTGGAACGCGTCTTACATGAATGAACCGAAACTCAGCGGTTGCTTGCCTCAGAGACATGAGAAATATCTCTATAGAAAGCATGAAATATCTACTTTAACGAAAACGAAATAATTCAAAACGAAAAGAAATAGGCAACTCTGTTTATGTAGAATAAACCGAATGAATTGTGCATTCTCTCTCTAGGCATGAGGAGATGAGGAGAGCGTCCATGAGGAGATGAGGAGCCTTTTCAGTCAATGTCAACTTCATCTTTGCTTTTGATATGGAACGCCGACACTGATTCAGCAATAAAACATTTTGGCGCTCTTTATGTGGCTTTAGCTTCTTACTCGCCTGTGCGTTATAAACAAAAGATTCGTGCCATTATTTTTGTTCTGGAAAGCTCTGCGTCTGGAGCGCCTCGCCACCAACGCAGGGGTGTGAATTACAGTTACCAGTGGTACGGGACACCCCCGCAGCCCCCGCGGTGCGTGGGGCCCCCACCCTATGATGGGCCCCGTCGCAGAAGACTAGACACTTTATATAGAACGAACTCAATTCTAAAGATGAAAATAAAGCAAATGAAGCCCAAAAGTGCAAGCAGGCATAGAAAATAGTGCAAAATACCACAAAATGAAAATTCCTTTTCATCGCCGTTTGTAAGGTAGCCAAGACAACGAAGCTTTATGCGCTGTGTTACTGTTACATGTGTGCCGAGCAAATAAATAGTGCATTGCCATTATTATTGTTATTTATATTATTATATATTGCCCAAACTATATTTACCCCATCCAGCTCTGATATGGTCAGCTCGGAATGCTTAAGTTCTTTTCCAAAGTAGCTAGCCAATAAGTCTAGTTATTTCTTTATTCTTTTACTGTAACTACATGAATTTGTTGCCTATACATCATTTGATGCACCGATCGAAATTACCGAAACAGCAATTTACGCGCTTGTCTAGAAGGGAACCTTATATACACGCCTATACGCAAATTTGTGTCTAACTTAGAATTTAGACCAGCTAAAATATACTGTTAGACCAAAAATATCTTATCAATTAATTAAGTAATAAAGACATAAAGTAATAAAGAAATGTAATAAAAACATGAGTTCGTTTGTTACACAATCCATTCCACACCCGACGTTCTTGGTTTTCTTCCTATTTATTAAATATAGGCAATTGGTTGATGAAACATTGATTGAAATTAAGATACAATTTCTACAAAACGAAATTCACTTTAAAGAAAGACTTACTATAAAACAAAACTTAATGAAGTGGTCAAACTTATGTCTAACCCGCTGCATATGTCTCCCGACATTGCGCATCCGTCATGCTATTCACTTTTCATAATCAACATTGGTGACATCTTACAAAATCTTACAATAGCCCAATATTTAAATATATATGAAACTAAATTGGCTACATTTTTATCCCTCTGGCCGACGAATGCGCCGGCGCGTTCTGATGGATTTTCTCCTCATGACAGCTGAAACAACTTTAAACAGGCCTTCCGTCATTTTTGGCGATAGCCTACAGATTAGTGCAAGACTACAAATGGTCTACTTTTTTCTCTCTGCGAGAATCTTTCTGAAACGTCTCAAACATTAATTTAAACTCGGCGAATAACTGTAAAAGAAAGAAACATCTCCCAGTTATCATTTTTGTTCTGAATCCAGATTCCTGCCGGTATTTTAGTCTACGATATCAAAATCACTAAACATTATATAGGCCTATCATATAGGCTATAGCTAGGATAATATTATTCGATAATAACATCAAATGAATCAATGCAATGATAATTCACCACATGATTCACTGTTAAATCAGTTTTTGTAAACTGTGGGGCAGATGGACGCAGGTGCACAACAAATTTTAACACATGACATCACTGCTTGTGGGAGGGGCCCCATCTCATTCTTTGCGGGGGGGCCTCACAGACTTGCGGTACGCCACTGACAGTTACAATTTACAATAGATCACCCTCAGTGTAATCTGTCAGCGTGACGGACAGCCTTCAGATTTTTCCGTCATTGATAAAAAAAATTCCGTCAATGACGGATAAATTTCGGTTAACGCAACCTCTGGTCACGCGTGACTTTTCAACGTAATGCGTGGAGCATCGCAGAGCTAGTGTGAGACGAGCATTTCTGTTTTTTTAGAAAATGACAGATCGTTTCGCTAGACAAGAACCTTATTCCTCGTCTGGGATCGTGTAGAGCCCTTTGAAGCTGCTTTGAAACTGCAATTTGAACCTTCAACCTGTTGAAG